>NC_061513.1:139036758-139050991 GCF_022539505.1 Lolium rigidum | reverse complement strand
TAAATGTATTACCACTTGTCAAATGAAATCAATTCTCCAAATCAACAAGATACAAAAGAGATCATGTCGAAATTTCCCTAACTCACATTGCCTAACCCTAAGTGCAAAATGAGAGAGAACCTCGATCCCTCTTAGGTTTAGTTGCAATAAGGCGCGAAAATTCCCCCGTTTTGCGATGAAATGCACATCCCATTTCTAAATCTACCCTTCGTTGTTCCTATGTTCTGGGTTATTACACGTGAAAGCCATGAAACATCGCATATGATAGCTCATTTTTGAGAAGTTTTTTTGAGACATTTGTAATATTCCAAGTTTGATATTTTTCCAAGATAGATCTTTCTGAATTTTTTATATATTATTTGTATTTTTCTAAATTATCATGATTTAGTTATGATTTCTCTAAGATTAATGTGGTTAAATGGAAAATAGCAGTCGTCGGCATAGGCCTAACGTTGTTACCTCACCGTCACGGCGGAGAGGCTGTGCCGACGGCCGAAACTATGCCGACGGTTTTTCTGTGTCGACGGCTTGGGTGCTGGCTTGGCCGGAACGGGCCTTCTGCCGATGGCCCCGATATTTAGCCGTTTGCACAGAGCATGGCCGTTGGCACCTTGTGTTTTTCCTGTTGCGCTACACATGTGCTAGACCTTGGTATGGCATGTGAGGAAAAATGTTCGGGTGTTGTGAATCCAGGTGTTAGAATGAATCATCATTGTCTGCCGCGAGAGACATCCTTTGCATTGGCTAGGATTTTCCCCTATGCTGCCCTAGAGGACTAATGTGGGCTTCAAGCAACGACAACAATAAGCATTCTTAAAATACATGGTTTGTACACATATATGGAGAAAGCTGTACGTCACCTTCTTCTTCTGCCTTGTAATGTCCATCACCAATGCTTGATCCATGCAGTTGCGGCAATACATCAAGAATGATTGGAGATTCCAAGGCCGATCCCTGCCGTTCTAGTCGTACATAAAAAAATCTTTTGAATTTTGTGTACGCACTCATCTCCCCCTTCTTACATTCTACTACTGTGAAACATATTTTCATGTGTCCTTTTGTTTTTCTGAAGCTGCCTCCCTAATGATCCTGAGAGACTGGTCGAAGTCATCCAGAAGTTCATGAGCATCTGGAAACTGTGTTTCGTCGACTGCTAGGACTAGCTTGATAATGTTAGCATAACTTTGATAATGCATTGTCAGGGCCTGTAGTACACAACGAAACAGACTGATTAATAGCGTATATGAAGAAGTTATGACACTCCAAGAGAAAACGGCCGATAGTTCCTATGAAACAACTGGAGACATTACATAATCTGAACCAGCAAATCGAAAGAAACGAGCTTGATCGGAACTTACATGTGGATGCCCATAGACGCTGGGGGCAATGTAGACGATGGGGTGTCCGTAGAAGACCACCTGCTCGGTTGGCCCAGCGACGTTGGAGAAGGACAGGGTGGTGTTCCTCATCATGCCGCAGCATAGAGAAGCTGCGGCCTGTGGAAAGTATACGATCGATCAACACTTTCAGCCAGGTCACAACGTTAACAATCAAGATGCAAAATATCAAAACGATGGAGCACCTTAATGCCGAAGAATTTCAATATGACCGACCCGCTCCAGAAGGTGAAGACCGATTCCATGGAGCTCTTCTTCCTGCGCGCAACCTGGGTCGCCTTCCGGACGTACATGAGAGGGTCGCTGTGCTTGGCTATGTGAAACGGGAGTATCATGTAGCCGAGCCGATTCCCCCACTGCGCACCGTTGTCTTTGCCCGACTCCATCATAGTAGCCAGCGTCTGCAGATAACACAGATTAATTGGCAGCATGAAACGACATGTGTGGTACGGTGTTGTTTTTCTGAACTAACATATTGTGATCAGAGAGAACAGTTGGGAAGGTTCTTTACATGAAGGCCAGGAGTCTTTCTTAGGTTGACAAGAAGAGTGGACCGCACCTTGATGGTCTCGCTGCCGCTTTGTCCTAAACATGGATAAATTGAGGCTGATTACAAACAATCTAAAAAAGCCAGCTCAAATTACTCGAGCTCACCTGTTTTCCGAAAATAATACCGAGACAATGCGGCAGAAGTCACTCCAAGCAGCACATCGTTTATAGTCTGCAGAAGTACACGTGGGGAGAAGAATTGCATTTCAGAGGTCAATTATCTTTGACATATGGGACAGAAATAACCAAGATATGAGGATTCACATACGCAGTTTACGGCGTTCTTGATGTACTTGACATCGTCAAGTCTGAGCGTCCGGTTCATGAATCGCTTGGGCCGGAACTCCACGCCCTCCGCGCCCTTGAACAGCGTCGGCGGGTCGCCCAGGATCGACGTCGCCGTCGCCACGAAGCACACCACGTCCACCACCGTGTGCCACAGGAGCACGAGAAACGACACGACCCACGCGGCGATTGCAGCCAGAGCGTCCCACGAAGGCGAGAGCCGCGGCCGCGACGACAGGGCGTACACTGGGCCAGCGCGGCGGCGGCCGGCGGTGGTGCTCGGCAGAGCCGGCAGCGATGCCTGGTCGGAGGCCCGTCGGGTGCACGCGATGAAGAGCGACAGCAGGGAGACGCCGTCGCCGACGGAGTGGTGCACGCGGAGCACGACGGCGGCGGTGGCTTCAGAGGTGGGGAAGTCGAGGACGTGCAGCTCCCAGAGCGGGCGGGAGTGGTCCATTGGAAGCGTGGACAGGGATGACACGTAGTCCTCCAGAGCCCTGTCAGGGTCAGCCGACGTGGCGGTGGGGTCCAGGTCCGGGACGATGACATGGTCGTCTATGTTCACCGTTGTCCGAACCCACTTCGGTCTAGGGTCCTCCTCCTGCTCATCCAGCACCTGCACGGCTGCACATGTGATTCGAAGCTATATTTCTAGTTCCTCACCGGGATCGGTATTTGGTTTCGGCTTGCGCCATGTTTCTACAAATAAGTGATTTGGATTTATGCAGATTTTACATGTATCTAGAGGAATTTAGATAAATCTGAGTTACTTTATTTTTCACACTGGGGGAAGTATTTTCCTCAGAGCTGATATTGGTTTGCTGATGGGCACGTACTGCGATTGAACTAGGCGCGAAAAAAACAAGCCAGCCAAACTAGAAATTGATTTGATCAATTTGTCTAGATCAGTCGACCACTCAAACTACATAGTCACATTAAGGGGCTACATTCGTAGATTGACTACGCAGACTGCAGACAGTTAAGTTTCTACAGTGTAACACGGAACACATGAGGACTGCAAACCCAATTACTTCACTGAACTATCACAGCGTTTATTACCAAGAGGACTAGCTCTCTGGGCAAATCGTATCGGCCACACAGCTAGCTCGATAAGGCCCGTGAGTATTGAAAATTCAAGTTAGTATCTTTAAAATTTAAGCCTAATAATAAAGGCATCCCATCGCTCAAGAGTGGAAGAACCTAGCGTCGCTGACTTATTAATTCAGTTTTGCTAGTTATCGGTTGATCGAGAATTAGCTTAGAGCGAGATCGGTTGACTGTCTAATCATTAGATTTGTATCACGATTCGTGCTTTATTTGAGTTGCAAGTGGGTTAAAATTATTTTTTCCAACTACAAGTAGTTTGCAGCTGAGAAAGTGTTTCTGACTGTTTGATTTGTCCCATGATTCGTGCTGATTGGAAGAGTTGCAACCGATGAAAAATTAAGCTAATTCTTGGGCGTTGAGACTAGTTGCTTCCTTGTTAATTTTAGGTGTGCAGGGGCAACTCATATTTCCTTTCCTTCTTTAAACAAAAGGCGACTCCAATAATCTCCTTCACTTTTTTTCTTCACAAAGTATTGATACCCATGAATCCGTGGAGAGGTTTTTTCATTGTACAACCATTAGTACTAGAAACTGGGAACAGGAACAGTAATTGTGTGAGCAGTTTGTGCTTTGTATATCCATTAGTATTCGATCCCGGGAAGAGGAACAATATTTTCCAAAAGGAGGTTTAGATCACCGGCCTCTGCATCGAAAAGATGTGTACGAGATTTATTTAGATAAGAGGAATAGTATAATCTTTAAATATTCTCTATCTTCTCAGAATGAGCTGGTATTTTACGAATTTAATGTGAGATAGTAGCACATTTTCCCCCTTTGGTGTGTTCTCTCCTAATCGTTCGAGTGGTATTATTTTGTAAATGTTCTCTGTCTTGCATAAAGATATATTTGCATACCCTCAAAAATAATATTAGAACTTAAGAAAGAGAAACAATACGTAGACTGTACTTTGTACTATAATCTCCATGTCGACGGTAGTGCAACACTCTGCTATGAAGATGTAGCCCCCGCCGCAAACATGTAATGACACCCACCACCACCGAATCCTTCCTTTATCCAACGATGAAGAAATCGTTGAGATAAGATCCAAAATGGAAAGCACAAGGAGACAATTCGAATAGGGAACAAGTTTGTCTCACCGCAACACAACTCCCTCAAAATTGAAACCGACACATTTGCCAACGTGCACTCGTAGGTACTCTCCTCGTTGGACCCAAATAGGTAGCTACAACACCCGAACCGTTGGAATTTTTTAATAAAAATTGCGTACTTGGTTTGGCCGTTGAGCGACGTTTCGACTTTGAATGGATGTGCTCTCTTTATTTGGAATGCATTTTAGTGTATTTTAAATATAAAAAAACTAAGACAAAAATATCCTCTTGTAAAAAGTGACTCGTTGTGTGATAAACAATTAAACATAACATGATCCAAATTTGATGCTAAAATAAGTCTTTTTACGAGACATTGTTTTTGTCCTTTCTAATAAACCAAAAAAATATTGGTTTTGTTTGCCTAACCTTACGTGCGCATATTGAATGTGATGGACACGTAAAAAAATTTCCAAAGTTTTTTGACACTTTTTTAGGGAGCATATGCACTAGGTGGCTGTATTGAATTTCCGAATCGCCCCCTGGTATTAGTTTTCTTCATTTCACTTTTGCATTTGATTATGTATCGGTGAGTAGTTTGCGCTCTGTACAGCCAACAATACGAATCGATCTTACCCCAGGGAAAAAAATTCGAAGTACTGTAAAACTTGAGAAAGAGGAACAGTACAAATCCGATGGCATTTTGTATCCTAAAATAAGAAATTTTCCGAGACATTGTTTTTGTCCTTTCTAATAAACCAAAAAAATATTGTTTTTTTTTGCCTAACCTTACGTTGCGCATATTAAATGTCATGGACACGTACAAAATTTCATAGGTATTTTGACACTTTTTTAGGGTGCATATGCACTAGGTAGCTATATTGAATTTCCGAATCGCCCCCCGATATTAGTTTTCTTCATTTCACTTTTGCATTTGATTATGTATTGTATGTATCGGTGAGTAGTTTGCGGTCTGTACAGCCAACAATACGAATCGATCTTACCCCAGGGAAAAAAAACGAAGTACTGTAAAACTTGGGAAAGAGGAACAGTACAAATCCGATGGTATTTTATATTCTGATCTCCATGCAAATGGCAGAGCACTGGTTAGATGAGTTTTTTTTTTCAGCTTCTAGGATGGCTTCTCCTAGCCAGTTAAGCGAATCACGGCGCATGAACACCAGGGGCAGGTTAACGAAGAACTTACCTGGAGGCTGCAGAAGCGCGGGTGGCGCGCGAGGGAGGCCTCGAGGCCGGCCCGCACGGCGGGGAGGTCGACCGCGCCGCCAAGGCCGAAGACGGAGACGATGTGGCAGCTGAAGTGCGGCTCCCGGAACAGCCGCCCCGTCGGGCTCACCGGCTCCTCCTCCTCCTCGCCCGCCGCCGTGCGCGTCGCGTCGATCTCCAGCGCCGGCTTCCGCATCGCGGCGCCGCGGCGGCGATCCATCCTTCCTTCCGCTACGGCGTGACCGCGGCCGCGCGCGCGTGCTTGTGTATGGTGTACCCGTGTTCTGGTCGTTTTTGTAGACCTTGAAGCAGCACGGGACGGTGGTGCACAGTGGCGGTCGTGGCTGGGCAGCGCGCCGGTGCAGGTGCGTGGACACGGCGCGCGTGCGCGTCGCTGCCGTGCGTCGGTTTTTCTTTCTTTCGGGGAACCTGCGCGTTGCCTTTTCGTGTCAGTTTTGAGGAAAACCTCGGTGCGACTTGGGGGCTGCCGGATTGCGCTTTCAGTACTGGTAGACTTGTCGTATTGCTCGTCGTCACGACCGCCAAGCGCAAGCTTGGGACCGGCGGAGGAAGGAAAACGCCATTAGGAAGGCCACCGCTGAAAACTCATCTCTTTTTATGGGGGGCAATTGGAATTTCTAGAAGGTGCAGGCAGGCAGTTCTGACGTGCCTTCAGCAAGTTAGAGGAGCCGCGTCAACTCAACCAGTCAGAGTGCACTCAGCCCAGAGAAATGATTTTGTCTCATGCAGGAAATCAATCAGTTTCGTCGCAATTTAATAGGTTTGTGATATCTAAAACATAACAAATTTAATCATACTTGGCAACACGAATCATAAAGCAAATACTAGTTTCCTTTCATTCTATCGGCAGCACACTTTCGGTAAATAATAACAACTAGGTCACCCAACTCATCAACCGTGAAGGCTGAGGCAAGGTCCTTAGACATCAACCGTTGGTCATCTTCACCAACGCGGGGCAGTCGAGATGCTTGCTTGTGGGCACCATCTTCGTCACTGGTGGATCTTTAAGAACAAAGGGAGGATAGTTATGCGCGTCCCTGACTAGACTCATCGGCAGCCTTCTTTCGTGCATCAAGTGCTTTTCTCTCTTCTTACATCTTCTTCTTGTCGATTATTAACTTCTTGTGCTCATCTTCCATCATGATCTGCTGATCGGCGAGGAGCCAATGGTAAGCGGTCAACTCGTCTCCGGCTTTGATTCCCTTAAAGGGTTTCTCGCGTCTAGAGGGTTCCTTGGCCGTCTTCCATGCCGAAGGAGGAACAACGGGACTGGTTCAATCAACATCTTCACAGCTGGTGTTTTCATCGAGAGGAGCTTTCGTTGCGTCCTTGGCCGTAACCGTGACGGGAGTTTCAGTAGTGATGACTACCGCACACTCAAAGTGTGCTAGGCCAGTGCTCTAACTATCACCGCCATCGCGGGTGGCGAGGCAGCTCTCATGACTTTTCATGAAGTCGTCTGGATTTGCAACGTGATGAGAATCACAATCGGAGGAGTAGACTGTTGTTGGAGTAGAGGTCTATGCAACTGTTGAGCGTGGAGTCGACGTTGAGTCAAGCTCGCTGCAAGAGCCGACGGAAGATATCATTGCAGATACTGTAGTAGTTGATGACAATGTTGACTCCATCGGGGCAGAGCAGATTGGGTCCGTAAGGATGATAGAACCCGCTGAATTGAAGTGGTAGCGGAAGCTCCCGAAGTTCATCTCTTCTCCCTCGTCGAAGGAGGCAAAGGCCGGTCGCACAGTAGGCGGGTGTGGTTTGTAGGTCACAGATCCAAAATAGGTCGATTCTCCGAGAACAGATAGGTTGTAGATTTCTGGGATAGAAACCGCGGAAACCATGGATCCAGCATGCGGACTTCTCACAGACGGCGCCAATTGACATGGAATAACCACGGCAATGCCCATATGTGATGGACTTGGATTTTGGGGAAGAAGCATGTTGGTGGTTTTGACGGTGTACAAGCACAAGACATAGGGGAGAAAACAAGTTTTACCCAGCTTTAGGCCTGCAAAGAAGAAACCCTACATGGTGCTTGTTTGCTTGTATTGATGATAAGATTACAGAAATCACCGAGATTAGCTAAGGTGAGGTTAATCTAGCAAAGTTAGGGTTTAGTGTTAGCCTTGCTTGGAGGCCCTTGTTTGTGCTTTCCTTAGTTAATACGCTAGGTTCATGGGCTTCTAAGTGCTTTGTAGCTGCTATCTTTTCTTGGGCTTCATGGGCCTCCTATTGGACCACACTCTGGTATGCCAATAGTCGGCACCCGATAAGGTATACCCACATCATATATTTACCATATACTTCCCCTTCATGTCTGTGAAAAGGTTTTTAAACCTGACATCAGTTATTGGTTATGTTTGATGCATGATCATGTAGTGAAATATATTTGTGTGTATTAGTACAACAATTTTTGCAGAATTTTTATGAAATCTTGTAGCTTCCATTTGTGTACTTCTATTTCGTTGTTATAATTCCATTGAAATTATTTCATTCTATGCACTTTAAACATAGTCATGGTCATATATAATGATCTAGTACTTACTTTACTTAAGTAGAGTTCATATATGGTTCATGCATGATACGGTAGTGTTTGTGTTGTGTCTGATTATTATTTAGTTCCTAAACATAACATGAGTTGTTGTAGTACCTATTGTTGGTGTATGTGTTATATGCTTGGTATATTACTAGTTTGTGAAGAGAACAATTTGAAACTTGATATTTTTTTGCTTGTTGCTTTAGTTCAACAAAACATTAATTTGATTAATTCTCTATCTAGTCACAAATTATTCTTCAGACTTTACATGCAAGAAGCCAGGTGCAAGGTCGGGGGTAGGGTGGCCGAGCTTAAAGAAAAGTTCCCCAACCTCATAGAGAAGAACTTCTCTCTGAACCCGAAGTGTGGTCGTGATTCATGTAAAATGTAAACATGAACTTTGTCCATTATTAGCATAAATTCCCACATATTTGCAACATATATGATGATAATACCATGTTTTACATTGATTTATGGGGATTTACCAATGATCCCCTTTATTTGGTTTATAACTCTGTGGAACAGGAATACCCTGTTTTGTGCATTTTTTATTTTCATAGACCTATACGGAGTCGAACTGAGCTACGATTTCGGGGACGTCATTTTTTCACCAAAAGAAGCAAGATGGGCATTTGGAACAGACGTGGAGAGACCTGAAGGCCAAAATAGGCCAGGTGGCGCGCCCATCTTGCTAGGGCGCGCCACCACCCCTCTTTCGGTAATCGATCGTCCAATTCACTTGATTCTTTTGCGAACCGACGCATTTGGACCTAAAAACCACTATATATATATATATATATATATATATATATATATATATATATATATATATATATATATGACTGTTGGAGATATGCCCAAGAGGTAATAATAAAATGGTTATTATAATATATCTTTGATTTTATGATAATGTTTACATACCATGCTATAATTGTATTAACCTGGAACATTGATACATGTGTGTTATGTAAACAAACAAGAAGTCCCTAGTGAAGCCTCTTGTATAACTAGCTTGTTGATTAATAGATGATCATCGTTTCGTGATCATGAACATTGGATGTTATTAATGACAAGGTTATATCATTATGTGAATGATGTAATGGACACACCCAATTAAGCGTAGCATAAGATCACGTCATTAAGTTCATTTGCTATAAGCTTTCGATACATAGTTACCTAGTCCTTTCGACCATGAGATCATGTAAATCACTTATACCGGAAGGGTACTTTGATTACATCAAACGCCACTGCGTAAATGGGTGGTTATAAAGGTGGGATTAAGTATCCGGAAAGTATGAGTTGAGGCATATGGATCAATAGTGGGATTTGTACATCCCGATGACAGATAGATATACTCTGGGCCCTCTCGGTGGAATGTCGTCTAATGTCTTGCAAGCATATGAATAAGTTCATAAGAGACCACATACCACGGTACGAGTAAAGAGTACTTGTCGAGAGACGAGGTTGAACAAGGTATAGAGTGATACCGATGATCAAACCTCGGACAAGTAAAATATCGCGTGACAAAGGGAATTGGTATCATATGTGAATGGTTCATTCGATCACTAAGTCATCGTTGAATATGTGGGAGCCATTATGGATCTCCAGATCCCGCTATTGGTTATTGGTCGGAGAGAGATCTCAACCATGTCCGCATAGTTCGCGAACCGTAGGGTGACACACTTAAAGTTGGATGTTGAAATGGTAGAACTTGAATATGGAATGGAGTTCGAATATTTGTTCGGAGTCTCGGATAGGATCCCGGACATCACGAGGAGTTCCGGAATGTCCGGAGAATAAGATTCATATATAGGATGTCATTTTATGTGTTTGAAAATGATCCGGTGCATTTATGGAAGGTTCTAGAAGGTCCTAGAAAAGTCCGGAAGAAAGTCACTTTGGAAGGCGGAGTCCCGAAGGGACTCCACCACCATGGCCGGCCAACCCTAGGAGGTGGAGTCCCAGGTGGACTCCACCTAAGGTGGCCGGTCACCCCCTCCCAAGGGAAAGTGGGAATCCCACCTCTAGTGGGAGTCCTAGCTTAGGTAGGTTTCATGTCATATGGAAGGTTTTGGTTTGGGGTCTTATTCGAAGACTTGTAGACCAACTCTTGGGTGTTCCACCTATATAATGAGGGCCAAGGGGAGGGGGCTGATACGTCTCCAACGTATCGATAATTTCTTATGTTCCATGCTACATTATTGATGATATCTACATGTTTTATACACATTATATGTCGTATTTACGCATTTTCCGGCACTAACCTTTTAACAAGATGCCGAAGAGCCGATTGTCGTTTTCTCGCTGTTTTTGGTTTCAGAAATCCTAGTAAGGAAATATTCTCGGAATTGGACGAAATCAACGCTCAGGGTCCTATTTTTGCACGAAGCTTCCAGAAGACCGAAGGGGAAAGGAAGTGGGGCCACGAGGCGCCGCCACACTAGGGCGGCGCGGCCCAGGCCCTGGCCGTGCGGCCCTAGCGTGTGGGCCCCTCGTGTGGCCCCCCGCGTTGCCCTTCCGCCTACTTAAAGTCTTCGTCGCGAAACCCTCTGTACCGAGAGCCACGAGACGGAAAACCTTCCAGAGACGCCGCCGCCGCGAATCCCATCTCGGGGGATTCAGGAGATCGCCTCCGGCACCCTGCCGGAGAGGGGAATCATCTCCTGGAGGACTCTTCATCGCCATGATCGCCTCCGGAGTGATGAGTGAGTAGTTCACCCCTGGACTATGGGTCCATAGCAGTAGCTAGATGGTCGTCTTCTCCTCATGTGCTTCATTGTTGGATCTTGTGAGCTGCCTAACATGATCAAGATCATCTATCTGTAATACTATATGTTGTGTTTGTCGGGATCCGATGGATAGAGAATACTATGTTATGATGATTATCAATCTATTACCTATGTGTTGTTTATGATCTTGCATGCTCTCCGTTATTAGTAGAGGCTCTGGCCAAGTTTTTGCTCTTAACTCCAAGAGGGAGTATTTATGCTCGATAGTGGGTTCATGCCTCCATTAAATCTGGGACGAGTGACGAAAGTTCTAAGGTTGTGGATGTCTTGTTGCCACTAGGGATAAAACATTGATGCTATGTCTAAGGATGTAGTTGTTGATTACATTACGCACCATACTTAATGCAATTGTCTCGTTGCTTGCAACTTAATACTCGGAAGGGGTTCGGATGATAATCTGAAGGTGGACTTTTTAGGCATAGATGCATGCCTGGATGGCGGTCTATGTACTTTGTCGTAATGCCCAATTAAATCTCACTATATTTATCATATCATGTATATGCATTGTTATGCCCTTTTCTATTTGTCAATTGCCCGACCGTAATTTGTTCACCCAACATGCTTTAATCTTATGGGAGAGACACCTCTAGTGAACTCGTGGACCCCGATCCTATTCTTTACATCGCATACAATCTACTGCAATACTTGTTTTACTCGTTTTCTTCGCAAACAATCATCTTCCACACAATACGGTTAATCCTTTGTTACAGCAAGCCGGTGAGATTGACAACCTCACTCGTTTCGTTGGGGCAAAGTACTTTGGTTGTGTTGTGCAGGTTCCACGTTGGCGCCGGAATCCCTGGAGTTGCGCCGCATCATATTTCGCCACCATCAACCTTCAACGTGCTTCTTGACTCCTACTGGTCCGATTAAACCTTGGTTTCTTACTGAGGGAAACTTGCCACTGTGCGCATCATACCTTCCTCTTGGGGTTCCCAACGGACGTGTACATCTACGCGCATCAGGGGCCAGCCACCACAACAAGCCACAAGCTGGCCGCACCCTTTGAGGCCGGCCACCCCCTCTCCCCAAACCCTAGCCGCCCCACTCCTCCTTCTTCCCCGCACGCTTAGCGAAGCTCTGCCAGGATTCTCCACCGCCACCGACACCACGCCGTCGTGCTGTTGGATTCAAGAGGAGCTACTACTTCCGCTGCCCGCTGGAACGGGGAAGTGGACGTCGTCTTCATCAACAACCGAACGTGTGACCGAGTACGGAGGTGCTGCCCGTTCGTGGCGCCGTGATCAAGATCTTCTACGCGCTTTTGCAAGCGGCAAGTGAACGTCTACCGCAGCAACAAGAGCCTCATCTTGTAGGCTTTGGAATCTCTTCAAGGGTGAGACTCGATAATCCCCTCGTTGCTACCGTCTTCTAGATTGCATCTTGGCTTGGATTGCGTGTTCGCGGTAGGAAATTTTTTGTTTTCTATGCAACGAATCCCTACAGTGGTATCAGAGCCGTGTCTATGCATAGATTGGTTGCACGAGTAGAACACAATTGTTTTGTGGGCGTTGATGCTTTTGTTGTCTTTAGTTCGTGTACTTTGCATCTTGCGGCATAGTGGGATGAAGCGGCCCGGGCTAACTTTACATGACCGCGTTCATGAGACTTGCTCCACGTTCGACATGCAACTTGTATTGCATAAGTGGCTTTGCGGGTGTCTCGTCTCTCCCACTATAGTGAAGATCCAATTTACTCTTTCTATTGACAACACTAGTATCACCGTTGTGGTTCATGTTCGTAGGTAGATTAGATCTTACTCGAAAACCCTAAACCACGTAAAATATGGAAACCAAATTAGAGGCGTCTAACTTGTTTTTGCAGGGTTTGGTGATGTGATATGGCCATGATGTGATGATGAATATGTATGAGATGATCATTATTGTATTGTGGCAACCGGCAGGAGCCTTATGGTTGTCTTTAAATTTCATGTTGAGTATTATTTCAAAGTAGTTGTAATAGTTGCTACATGCGGTGAACAACCATGAAGACGGCGCCATGGACCTTGACGCTACGCCGACGATGATGGAGATCATGCCCGTTGATGATGGAGATCATGTCCGTGCTTTGGAGATGAAGATCGAAGGCGCGAAGACTAAAGGGCCATATCATATCACATATGAATTGCATGTGATGTTAATCCTTTATGCATCTTATTTTGCTTAGAACGCGACGGTAGCATTATAAGATGATCCCTCACATTAATATCAAGATAATAAAGTGTTCTCCCCTCGTATGCACCGTTGATATAGTTTGTCGTTTCGAAGCATCTCGTGATGATCGGATGTGATAGACTCAACGTTCACATACAACGGGTGTAAGCCATGTTGCACACGCGGAATACTTGGGTTTGCTTGACGAGCCTAGCATGTACATACATGGCCTCGGGACAACGGAAACCGAAAGGTTGAACATGAGTCATATGGATGATATGATCAACATGTTGATGTTCACCATTGAAGCTACATCATCTCACGTGATGATCGGTTTTGATGTAGTGGATGTGGATTGTGTACCACTTAACAACTATGAGGGATGTTGTATTAAGTGGGAGTTCATTAGTAATTAGATTAAAACATGAACTAATTATCATAAACATAGTCTGAGTAGTATTTTGAATTAATTTGTAGTATTGGCATCCGTTTTTCTACCAAACGCTAGTCTTGTTTATTGAGATAGAAATACTGTTAAGTTTGACAAGAAACTTTACGGACTGGTACCGTATTGTTAAAGAATCAAGAAATGATTAAGTCCTATTGCAAATTTTTAGTAAACCTCACATTGTTGATTCAAAGAGCTATGGTTTCAATTAGTACCTAAAGTTATCTTGTCTCCGTGAAACTTGAAGTTCAAATCTGTTTGAAAAGTAAGGAGCTGAAAATATAGTTTTCAGAAATAATCAAGGTATGAGATATATGTGATATCTAAGACCTTGTTGCAAGGTGATAGAATATAATTTGGTGAGACTACATAAACTCATAAGTTTTATGGGAATGTACGAAGGTTGAAGACGCAAGGCGTCCCAATCCTCCAACTATTGGGGCACTAACGATATTCATATATCCATGAAGTGATCGTCCTTAGTATGCACCGTTGCTAAGACTCGTAGTTTCAAATACTAAGGTATAGATTCTATGTATGCATACAACGGGTGCAAGCCAGATTTGCACTGAGGTTAAACTTTACGAGCCTAGCATGTACAGACATGGTCTCGAAAAGTCGTCATGATATGATGGATAAAATTATGAGTGAAATTGTTCATCATATTAAAAG
>NC_061513.1:139007197-139036658 GCF_022539505.1 Lolium rigidum | reverse complement strand
TGAGGATTTTCCTGAAAGTTGAATTTCTGCACAAAAACGAGACACCAGAGCAATTCTGCTGAAAACAGCGTTAATCCGTGTTAGTTGTATCCAAAATACACAAATTAGAGGCAAAACAATAGCAAAAGTGTTCGGGAAAGTAGATACGTTTTGGACGTATCAGGGTGTATCATCGACAGTGGCTAGATCCGGCAAGCCCCGGTGGCCCATAGATGGTGATGGTGGCATAGGGCCCATCGGGCGGTCCAGTTGCTGTTGATCAGGATGGAGGAAGTCCAGGCCAGGAACAAGGAGCCGGATCCAGCCGACCTTTTCTGGAAGCCGGATCCGGCCTGACCGATCAGGGGTAGCCGGATCCAGTACGGCGTATTAGGGATAGCTGGATCCTTGACGTGCACGGGAATGTAATGTTCCGTAGTTAGGCAAGATTGTAATCCGGGTAGCACTCTCCGTGTAAACCCTAGATCCTGGCGCCTTTATAAGCCGGATCTCGGGAGCCCTAGAGGCACAACCACAACTCATTGTAACAACGCGAAAGCGCCCAGATAATTGCAAACAAGCAGCAGTTGTAACATCCCAAAAATTTCAAAATAAAGAAAATGAATTTTTCAATTCCCAAATTTTGGAACCAACAAAAACTTTTATTAAATTTAGTTTGACACCTAGTGACCTTGTTTAATACTTGTGCTATCACCATGATTGATTGTTATTACATTAAACATAATTCCCAACACCCAAAACCCTAACCTTCTCAAAACCCATAAAGTCAAATAAGAAGAAACCAACATAAAATAGAAAGACATATATGGGCATATAGCCTAGTATGCAAATCGTGAAAAATACCCATCTTAATTTTTCTCAATAGTGGTTAACCATTGTTGGCCCCCACTAAACCCTAAACCTCATCCTTCTTATCACCCTCCAAAAGAAAGTAAATAAAAAGAATTGAAATTAACTAAGAAAAGGGCATATGAGCCTATGGCTATTCTTGTGAAACTTTACCCTAAAACCTTTCTACTTTGTTAGAAGATTGGAAAACCTTCATACACCTTACCTAGTGCCTATCAAACCAAATCCAAGTGGAAACCAAAGATTATAAAAAGAAACTAAATATGCCATAGAGGCATATGTGAGAAAAAGGCAAATTTGGGAATTTAAGGATCTTGACCCAGAGACTTGTGGTGAATGGTTGGATCACTCCTATATACCATTTCAACACTCAACAACATCAATTAGGTCAAGCCAAATCAAATTAACCATCAAATGCAACATATGCATAGATGCATATGTGGCACATCACCAATTTACCCAAAATTTGACCTATGCAATTATCTCTTGACCAAATGGTGTGAAACCCTCTCTAAACCTAATCTCACACTAATTGGACCCTAACCCATGCCCAAGTAATACAAAATAAATAAAAGAGGAAATTAATAAAAATGAGAATATCATCTCTTATGTGTTATGGCCATTTTTGCAAATCTTTGAGCTAGACCTTTTGGAATGGTTTCAATGTTGTAAAAAGGTTCCTAAACTCATAAGAATCAATTTGGAGTCAATAAAAATCAAATCAAATAGAAAGAAATCAAATGGTGAGAAAATTCTATTTATTCATTCACATACACATAGGCCAATTTATCAAATCTTTAACCAAGGCCACCAAGGCTTGTTCCATTGTTTGTAAAACATTTATATATCAGTAACACACCCTTTTGAATCAAAGAAACCCAATTCAAATCAAAGATGAATTCAAATGCAACTTACATATGATAATGGTCATATGGCCATTTTATAAAATCTTCACCACTTTACCCCCTGGTTTGGACTTTTCTTAAACTAAACTTGGTCAACACTTGTCATGTCATCCAAGACCATGTCAAGGTGACCCACTTTGCTGTTGACCACCAAGGCTGACTTTGACCAGGTTGACCAGAATGGATGAGACAAGACCAGAATGGATGAGACAAGAAGAGACTTTGAATCAAAGAGTAGATCACCCCACTTTTGGAATTCTTGCAAACCACCACCAAATTGACCACCACCACCACCATTCTACTTCTCTGAATATATAATTGAGATCCACCAAAAAGATTTCAAAAATTCAAACAAAATTCTCTTGCGGCCATTTCCTCAAACACTTGGCGAGCATGAATCTCAGTTTGACACACACTCTTTTAACCTCCGGTCCATGGCCAAAACCCTCTTGATCATTGATCATGAGTGCTCCTGTACCTCCACTACATCATCCCCTGTACTCGCAGCCATGAAGAAAATGGAGAAATACTCACCATTGCACCATGCCGGCCATGATCGACACCCTCATGCCAAAACCCTACCCCCGGACCTCACCTCTCCCTCCAATCATGTCAACTAGCTAGCCTACATTCTTCTAAGCACGCCAGTACCTTTCCTAGCTCGAAGATCGCTCGGCATTGGCCAGCGTGTGACACGCCCAGACGCGCCCATGCCGGTCATGGCGCGCCAGAGCGCGCATGGGCACCGTCCTGGACGCGCCAGTACCCCGTGTCGCCTGGTCGCTGTCAAGCTCCTCTCCCTCTCTCCTTGTGCATGCCCCCTCCACACCGCACCAGGACACCGCCGGACACCGCCATTGGCCATCACCGGCGCCGTGGACGACGCCATCATCAAGCTTCTGCCGCGCCGGTACCGCAAGGACGGCAATGACGCCGCACGCACCTGTCCTTCCCTAGCCATGCCATCAAGCTCCCTAGCACTGCCTAGCCGTCGCCTACCTCCTGCGCCCCATCCCTTGCCCCTTCGCGTCCTGGATCGCCGGCGCCATCGACGACCTTGCCGCACCTCCACGGTCTATAAATAGAGGCCATTCCAGCCTTCTCCCTACACAGCAAACTTGCTCCTCTCCCTCTCCTTGACCTCCTCAACCACTGCTCCACCTCGATTAGGCCCTAGCCAGCCCCAATTGCACCGTCGATCGCCGGAGCCAGCAGCAGAAGCCGCCGTCGAAGTCGGCCACCATCGGAGACGCCACTGGTACCAGGCGACTCCCCTTCGTCGACAACGTCGCCTAGCACCAGCGCCACCCCTCGCCGAAGTCCCAGCTCGCCGTTGACCCCTACCTCCGCCGTGCCCGCGTCTGCTTCTCGTCAACGACGACGACACAACACAACGTCCGATCTCCCTCTGATCCAGCGGCTCGCGTTCACAGGTACCGTTTCGAGTTAAAAAGAGACTGACGCGTGGGACCCCTTGCCAGTTGGCCCGTGGCGCGCTGAAGCATTACTGGGCCAGCCCAGTCCCATTCCCCTCGTTCTGGCCCAATTCGTTTCCCGCGCTGGCCCAAACTTTCAAATTCGATTTAAATCAATTTAGTCAAATGTCTCTCAGATGCTTTGCTAGGAAATTAATAACTACAAATCCACTTGGCCAAATTTTACAAATTTTATATATTTGGAAATCTTATAATTTTATCTACACCATGCCACTGGATTGAACCCTAGATCGATTATAGAATTAAAGTAGGAAAATAAACAAGGCAGGGACTTTTCTGCCTTAGAATAATTATTAAAAATCAACCACAAATGCTTTTGAGTTAATTCCAACTCCTATAAATCACATTACACTTGTGTTAATTGTTTCTGCAAAGATATGCCATGCTTACTTTGAATGATCATGGCCTAGTTTAATTAAAGGACTATATGGCTATTGCTAGTCAAAAATATTGTCCAAAACTATTAATAAATCATATGGGAGTGTTTCTCTCATTTAAACCTTGTCACAAACAATTCAAATGGAGGTAGAGATTCTGGTAATTTAGGTTCTCATGTGATTTGATTGATAATATTAAATCATTACCATGTTAGGATTAAATTGTATGAGGTATAGCACCTCAATTAAATCAACTCCCCAAGTGTTATAAAAGTAATGTGATGACCCTTGTTGCATGGTCTCATATTTTGCTCACTTAAGGATCTTAAACCTAAGTAACATTTAAAATGCATGGGGTGAGGACATTAGTCTTTATGACCCATATGTTATATTTGAAAATATTCAAATCATTTGTTTAGTAATATTTAAATTGTTCCCAACTATTTATTAAATCCTATGAGATGTATTGATCTCATTTAAATCTTTGTCTCAAGTAAATTCCACATAAGGTAATGACCTTAGTATAATGAACCTCATGTTGTATGAATTGATGATATTAACTCATTATTAATAAAGTATTAAATTGCATGAGGTGTATTCCCTCATTTAAGTATTATTTTCTCAAAGGATAAGTGTGAAGTGTTGACCTAGGTCAACATGTGATCATACCTTGTCAATTGAGGAGATTAAGTTTTAACTAGGTTCAATAAGAGGAAAGTAACTCCCAAAAATAAATAAATAAAAACACTACTATCTATTTCAATAAGAGGAAATTAGTTCTCAAAGAATTAAATATAAATCCTAAACTAATTTTTGTAATGAGAGGAAATTATTTTTCTTTAAAAGAAAACCAAGTCAACCAACATGTTAATAATGTGGTGATGCTAGAATAGTTTGTGTGAACCATTTGTGTGATTAGTCTAGCACATAAGTATTGTTTGGTGATTGTATACTCGTGCTCGTTTATAGACGCTAGTACCGAAGACTATCAAGAGGAGGAGTTTTTCTACCCAGAAGAAGAAGAAGAGAACTTTGATCACCTCACCAATCAAGGCAAGCTAAACTATTGCAAGCTATATTAGTGCAAGTTATATTAGTGCAAGCTATTACCAATGCAAGTTAGACTAATATAAGTTATATTGTTACAATATAATATTCGTGCAAGCCACCTTAATGCAAAGCTCTTTAAAGAGCAAGGCACCATTACAGTATACTTTATGCTTAACGATCCTATCCCATGTTTTTGCCTTACTATTATTTCCCTCATTGTATTTCAAAATCTACTTTTTGATTCATGATTCACTTGGTCTGGAATAAGACCAGAACATCAACTTTAGCTTAAGTAAAGAAAGCTGGATAGCACCCCTCATGATTAGTTGCTATTGCTAAATAAGTAAAACTGACTACTCTAGATGGGAACAAATGTGAAATGAAATGATTTGGAAAACCTTGGAATGATGAAGCATTCTATTGAAAGATTTTAAAGGTGAGTGTGACTTGTGAATGACTTGGTGAAATTTTACAGAAACTGATGGTTGGGTTCAAATGCGATACCATTCCAATTTTGCAAGTACCCCCACAGTACCTGAATATGGGTAAGGGCTTAACTAGAAATTTATGTGCCTTAGTATGGGTTCCCTCTAAACAAGCGTCATAGGGGTTATGCCGAGGCTGACTCCGTTGAAATGTGAATTGATGTGAAATGACGTGAATGAGGTGAATTGTTCGGCCCAAGCCCCGTGCAGTTCCCAGGCTGACGGTTTGTCTTCACTGGGAGGCCAAGCTCATGGGGAGAGGTGCCTATACTAGGGTATGTAGGTGAAAGCTTATGGTTGATAGTCCGCGCACAGAGTGTTATAAATCAGGGCCAGTTAACCCTGACGGATTATTGCAAATGTTGTGGCACAAGTGTACGACCTCTGCAGAGTGTAGAACTGTTCGAATAGCCGTGTCCACGGTTACGGACGATTGGGAAGGCCATACTGTTCCGTCATCAGGCCATTTTTAAAAATGCGACATGTGACTTGTGACTTGAATTTGAAAGGTGAATAGTGACTTTGAATTGAATCACAATAGAGTTGTGGGAATGACACTAATGTTCCCACTTGAGTTAGTCTAGCAATTCAAGCATCTTTACTAAATGTTTATGAAATAAACCTGGCTTTATGCAAATAAACCTAGAGCTTAGTAACCCCTTACTAAAATTGATAGTGCTTACATCAGTATTAGTTTGCGAGTACTTTAAAAGTACTCATGGCTTTGTCCCTGGCTATTCCAATGGCCAGACTATGAAGGAGAACAACGTTACGAGGAAGATGGACAACAGGACGTCTACGACAACTATGACCGCTCCTGACGTCAAGCGTTGGCCTGTGGATTAGATGATCCGCTACTACTTCGCTTCCGCTATTTGTGATGCTCGTTGATCAATAGATCAACTACTATTGTAATATTGGATCATGTGATCTAACCGTGTAAGACGATTACGTGTTGTAATAAATGGTGACTCTATGATATTCAACTATTATGTCTCGCAACAACAATATTCCTGGGATTGTGATGAAGGGCATAATAGGCATCTGGACTTAAAAATCCGGGTGTTGACAAGTTGGTATCAGAGCCATTGTTTGACCTTAGGAGATCCTAGTTAGAATGGACGTTCGGAAAAAGTTAGTTTCAAAAACAAATGAAGGGGATATTTCTGAAAACTTACTCACTTTCTTCTCTTTGAGACCTTTTTCGAAATGCTAAGTCATGCTTTACCTTGTAAATCTACATAAAATTTTGTCACACCTGTTCATCTCTAACTTACTTATCCAATTCACTTTCAGATGGAGGGAGCCTACCCTAAGTTTTACCAGCTGGGAAAGGGTGGAGATTTGATTTTCGAGAGAGATTTGGACTTGGTGACTGAGGAGCTCGGACGCCCGCACCCCGAGTTTCACGGAGTCCGGATCCCCAACCAGCCCGGAGGGGAACCGCAGTGGATGGTTACCACTGACTTGAGGGGCAAGATGGAGCCTCCGACTTCTGAGAGGATCCTTTTCTCCTTCAAGGCAAGCAACTGGATGGACGGACTTGCTCGTGCCCTTCAGGAGGCACTTGCTCGTGTGTGCGGACAGAACATCGCTGCACTCCCGGGTACTCGCTTCACTCACTTTGCGAGGCATGACACCATTGGAGAGACCATGGCCCTCTCTTCGCACCCGGTGCTCAAGCATCATGTGGAGCATTTGGATTTCATGCTTCACGAGACCCGGAAGGATCTGGACAATGCGCGTGTCCACGCCAACCGCACTCGTATGGCTTTGGCTCACCATGCCGATGCCATCAGGCTGCTCGCCAAGGATCGCAAGTCGCTCCGCCTGCAGCACGCCAAGAAGGACGCCACCATTGCGCGCCTCCGCGCAAAGATACTCACCTTGGAGGCCACTGTCAAGGCCCAAGAGGACCAGCTGAAGGAGATGGAGGAGGATGGAGAAGACATCCAGGGAGGCGAGGACTTCCTGAGTGACGACAACGACTTTGAGGAGGATGAGTTCACTGAGGAGGAGGACTACGAGTTTCTGGAGTCTGGAGAGGATGGGATCATTCCCATCGATGTGGATGAAGATGATGAGGAGTAGTTGCACTAGTCACTTGTGTAGGTGTGAGTTGTACCCCCGCCCGTTGTATCGTAGCTGGAGAAGAATGGTTCTTAAAACCATTAGTGTGGTGTGTTAGGTTGTAATATATGCCGAATAAATAAATGAATGTGTGTTATTTTCAAAAAGAATCCAAGTTTTTAAAGTTTTTAACTTAACCCAAAACAAACCATAGAAATTTCCCTCTTATCTTATCATCTACCCTAATGTTCAGATGGCCCCTCCGAATCGCGGTGCGAATCAAGACGCAATGATGCAACTATTGTAGACCCTGATGGCAGACCGAGAAGCCGAGAGAGCGGAACGACAAACCAACATTGCTGCACTGCAACAGATAGCTCAGAACAATCAAGGCCATGGAAACCACGACCACCCTGGGTCAAAGCTGAAGAACTTTCAGAACACCAACCCACCGATGTTCAGCAAGACAGAAGAGCCACTTGACGCAGATGATTGGCTCCAAACAATGGAGAAGAATCTAGAAGTTGCGGGAGTTGAAGCCGCAGAGAAAGTACTATTCGGCACCCACTACTTGTCAGGACCTGCAAGAGCCTGGTGGACAAGTGCGCGTGCCATGAATGATGGACAAATAATGAATTGGGCAGATTTCAAGTTGAAATTCAGCAAATACCATGTACCCCAAGGACTGATCAAGAAAATGAGAGACGAGTTTCGCGAACTCAAGCAAGGAAGAATGACCGTGGTGGAATACCGCGACAGGTTCCTCACTCTATCAAGGTATGCCCCGGACGAGACCGACACCGATGAGAAAAGGAAGGAAAGATTTCTGAATGGACTGCATGACGAAATGCAAACAGTGTTAGTGAACATTCCGTTCGCTGACCTCGAAGCCCTCGTGGACTCAGCCATACAGATGGAAGGAAAGCTGCATCAGGCCACTGAAAACCGCAAGAGAAGAATGATGAACCAGAGTGGACCCCACCATACCCAGAAGTACCGCCACAACTCAACTGGAGGATTTACCCCAAGACACAACAAGCCAACGGCTCAGACTTAGCGCCCCAACTACGCAAATAACACCGGAGGACCCCCGAAGCCCGGAGGCAACCACAACCACAACAACATCAACCCCAACCACAACCACCACCACCCCAATGGGAACAGTAACAACATCAACATTGTCCCGAGAACTGGAAGCAATGCTAGCCCTATCACCCCCAAGGACAAGGAAACAATCACCTGCTATAATTGTGGCACTGTAGGCCACTACTCAAAAGAATGCCCCAAGAAACTTGCCAAAACTGCCCCTAATACTGCTGCACCTGCCCAGCAACAACGTCGTTTCGCAGGTAGAAAGAACCAGAACAACAACAACGGTCGCCTCTACCATATGGACGCCACTGAAGCCCAGGAAGCACCCCAGACCATGCCAAATATGTTTTCCGGTTAATCACACTGCTCAATATCTCTTAGGAAACCCAACTTTTCTTAAAAATCTCGGGACGAGATTTGTTTAAGGGGGAAGGGTTTGTAACATCCCAAAAATTTCAAAATAAAGAAAATGAATTTTTCAATTCCCAAATTTTGGAACCAACAAAAACTTTTATTAAATTTAGTTTGACACCTAGTGACCTTGTTTAATACTTGTGCTATCACCATGATTGATTGTTATTACATTAAACATAATTCCCAAAACCCAAAACCCTAACCTTCTCAAAACCCATAAAGTCAAATAAGAAGAAACCAACATAAAATAGAAAGACATATGTGGGCATATAGCCTAGTATGCAAATCGTGACAAATACCCATCTTACTTTTTCTCAATAGTGGTTAACCATTGTTGGCCCCCACTAAACCCTAAACCTCATCCTTCTTATCACCCTCCAAAAGAAAGTAAATAAAAAGAATTGAAATTAACTAAGAAAAGGGCATATGAGCCTATGGCTATTCTTGTGAAACTTTACCCTAAAACCTTTCTACTTTGTTAGAAGATTGGAAAACCTTCATACACCTTACCTAGTGCCTATCAAACCAAATCCAAGTGGAAACCAAAGATTATAAAAAGAAACTAAATATGCCATAGAGGCATATGTGAGAAAAAGGCAAATTTGGGAATTTAAGGATCTAGACCCTGAGACTTGTGGTGAATGGTTGGATCACTCCTATATACCATTTCAACACTCAACAACATCAATTGGGTCAAGCCAAATCAAATTAACCATCAAATGCAACATATGCATAGAGGCATATGTGGCACATCACCAATTTACCCAAAACTTGACCTATGCAATTATCTCTTGACCAAATGGGGTGAAACCCTCTCTGGACCTAATCTCACACTAATTGGACCCTAACCCATGCCCAAGTAATACAAAATAAATAAAAGAGGAAATTAATAAAAATAAGAATATCATCTCTTATGTGTTATGGCCATTTTTGCAAATCTTTGAGCTAGACCTTTTGGAATGGTTTCAATGTTGTAAAAAGGTTCCTAAACTCATAGGAATCAATTTGGAGTCAATAAAAATCAAATCAAATAGAAAGAAATCAAATGGTGAGAAAATTCTATTTATTCATTCACATACACATAGGCCAATTTATCAAATCTTTAACCAAGGCCACCAAGGCTTGTTCCATTGTTTGTAAAACATTTATATATCAATAACACACCCTTTTGAATCAAAGAAACCCAATTCAAATCAAAGATGAATTCAAATGCAACTTACATATGATAATGGTCATATGGCCATTTTATAAAATCTTCACCACTTTACCCCCTGGTTTGGACTTTTCTTAAACTAAACTTGGTCAACACTTGTCATGTCATCCAAGACCATGTCAAGGTGACCCACTTTGCTGTTGACCACCAAGGCTGACTTTGACCAGGTTGACCAGAATGGATGAGACAAGAAGAGACTTTGAATCAAAGAGTAGATCACCCCACTTTTGGAATTCTTGCAAACCACCACCAAATTGACCACCACCACCACCATTCTACTTCTCTGAATATATAATTGAGATCCACCAAAAAGATTTCAAAAATTCAAACAAAATTCTCTTGCGGCCATTTCCTCAAACACTTGGCGGGCATGAATCTCAGTTTGACACACACTCTTTTAACCTCTGGTCCATGGCCAAAACCCTCTTGATCATTGATCATGAGTGCTCCTGTACCTCCACTACATCATCCCCTGTACTGCAGCCATGAAGAAAATGGAGAAATACTCACCATTGCACCATGCCGGCCATGATTGACACCCTCATGCCAAAACCCTACCCTGGACCTCACCTCTCCCTCCAATCATGTCAACTAGCTAGCCTACATTCTTCTAAGCACGCCAGTACCTTTCCTAGCTCGAAGATCGCTCGGCATTGGCCAGCGTGTGACACGCCCAAACGCGCCCATGCCGGTCATGGCGCGCCAGAGCGCGCATGGGCACCGTCATGGACGCGCCAGTACCCCGCGTCGCCTGGTCGCTGTCAAGCTCCTCTCCCTCTCTCCTTGTGCATGCCCCCTCCACACCGCACCAGGACACCGCCGGACACCGCCATTGGCCATCACCGGTGCCGTGGACGACGCCATCATCAAGCTTCTGCCGCGCCGGTACCGCAAGGACGGCAATGACGCCGCACGCACCTGTCCTTCCCTAGCCATGCCATCAAGCTCCCTAGCACTGCCTAGCCGTCGCCTACCTCCTGCGCCCCATCCCTTGCCCCTTCGCGTCCTGGATCGCCGGCGCCATCGACGACCTTGCCGCACCTCCACGGTCACCTCGCGCCCTATAAATAGAAGCCATTCCAACCTTCTCCCTCCATAGCAAACTTTGCTCCTCTCCCTCTCCTTGACCTCCTCAACCACTGTTCCACCTCGATTAGGCCCTAGCCAGCCCCAAATGCACCGTCGATCGCCGGAGCCAGCAGCAGAAGCCGCCGTCGACTCGGCCACCATCGGAGACGCCACCGGTACCGGGCGACTCCCCTTCGTCGACAACGTCGCCTAGCACCAGCGCCGCCCCTCGCCGGAGTCCCAGCTCGCCGTCGACCCCCTACCTCCGCCGTGCCCGCGTCTGCTTCTCGTCAACGACGACGACACAGCCACACCGTCCGATCTCCCTCTGATCCAGCGACTCGCGTTTACAGGTACCATTTCGAGTTAAAAAGAGACTGACGCGTGGGACCCCTTGCCAGTTGGCCCGTGGCACGCTGAAGCGTTACTGGGCCAGCCCAGTCCCATTCCCCTAGTTCTGGCCCAATTCGTTTCCCGCGCTGGCCCAAACTTTCAAATTCGATTTAAATCAATTTAGTCAAATGTCTCTCAGATGCTTTGCTAGGAAATTAATAACTACAAATCCACTTGGCCAAATTTTACAAATTTTATATATTTGGAAATATTATAATTTTATCTACACCATGCCACTGGATTGGACCCTAGATCCATTATAGAATTAAAGTAGGAAAATAAACAAGGCAGGGACTTTTCTGCCTTAGAATAATTATTAAAAATCAACCACAAATGCTTTTGAGTTAATTCCAACTCATATAAATCACATTACACTTGTGTTAATTGTTTCTGCAAAGATATGCCATGCTTACTTTGAATGATCATGGCCTAGTTTAATTAAAGGACTATATGGCTATTGCTAGTCAAAAATATTGTCCAAAACTATTAATAAATCATATGGGAGTGTTTCTCTCATTTAAACCTTGTCACAAACAATTCAAATGGAGGTAGAGATTCTGGTAATTTAGGTTCTCATGTGATTTGATTGATAATATTAAATCATTACCATGTTAGGATTAAATTGTATGAGGTATAGCACCTCAATTAAATCAACTCCCCAAGTGTTATAAAAGTAATGTGATGACCCTTGTTGCATGGTCTCATATTTTGCTCACTTAAGGATCTTAAACCTAAGTAACATTTAAAATGCATGGGGTGAGGACATTAGTCTTTATGACCCATATGTTATATTTGAAAATATTCAAATCATTTGTTTAGTAATATTTAAATTGTTCCCAACTATTTATTAAATCCTATGAGATGTATTGATCTCATTTAAATCTTTGTCTCAAGTAAATTCCACATAAGGTAATGACCTTAGTATAATGAACCTCATGTTGTATGAATTGATGATATTAACTCATTATTAATAAAGTATTAAATTGCATGAGGTGTATTCCCTCATTTAAGTCCTATTTTCTCAAAGGATAAGTGTGAAGTGTTGACCTAGGTCAACATGTGATCATACCTTGTCAATTGAGGAGATTAAGTTTTAACTAGGTTCAATAAGAGGAAAGTAACTCCCAAAAATAAATAAATAAAAACACTACTAACTATTTCAATAAGAGGAAATTAGTTCTCAAAGAATTAAATAGAAATCCTAAACTAATTTTTGTAATGAGAGGAAATTATTTTTCTTTAAAAGAAAACCAAGTCAACCAACATGTTAATAATGTGGTGATGCTAGAATAGTTTGTGTGAACCATTTGTGTGATTAGTCTAGCACATAAGTATTGTTTGGTGATTGTATACTCGTGCTCGTTTATAGACGCTAGTACCGGAGACTATCAAGAGGAGGAGTTTTTCTACCCGAAGAAGAAGAAGAGAACTTTGATCACCTCACAAATCAAGGCAAGCTAAACTATTGCAAGCTATATTAGTGCAAGTTATATTAGTGCAAGCTATTACCAATGCAAGTTAGACTAATATAAGTTATATTGTTACAAGATAATATTCGTGCAAGCCACCTTAATGCAAAGTTCTTTAAACAGCAAGGCACCATTACATTATACTTTATGCTTAATGACCCTATCCCATGTTTTTGCCTTACTATTATTTCCCTCATTGTATTTCAAAATCTACTTTTTGATTCATGATTCACTTGGTCTGGAATAAGACCAGAACATCAACTTTAGCTTAAGTAAAGAAAGCTCGGATAGCACCCCTCATGATTAGTTGCTATTGCTAAATAAGTAAAACTGACTACTCTAGATGGGAACAAATGTGAAATCAAATGATTTGGAAAACCTTGGAATGATGAAGCATTCTATTGAAAGATTTTAAAGGTGAGTGTGACTTGTGAATGACTTGGTGAAATTTTACAAAAACTGATGGTTGGGTTCAGATGCGATACCATTCCAATTTTGCAAGTACCCCCACAGTACCTGAATATGGGTAAGGGCTTAATTAGAAATTTATGTGCCTTAGTATGGGTTCCCTCTAAACAAGCGTCATAGGGGTTATGCCGAGGCTGCCTCCGTTGAAATGTGAATTGATGTGAAATGACGTGAATGAGGTGAATTGTCCGGCCCAAGCCCTGTGCAGTTCCCAGGCTGACGGTTTGTCTTCACTGGGAGGCCAAGCTCATGGGGAGAGGTGCCTATACTAAGGTATGTAGGTGAAAGGTTATGGTTGGTAGTCCGCGCACGGAGTGTGATAAATCAGGGCCAGTTAACCCTGACGGATTATTGCAAATGTTGTGGCACAAGTGTACGATCTCTGCAGAGTGTAGAACTATTCGAATAGCCGTGTCCATGGTTACGGACGATTAGGAAGGCCATACTGTTCCGTCATCAGGCCATTTTCAAAAATGCGACATGTGACTTGTGACTTGAATTTGAAAGGTGAATAGTGACTTTGAATTGAATCACAACAGAGTTGTGGGAATGACACTAATGTTCCCACTTGAGTTAGTCTAGCATTTCAAACATCTTTATTAAATGTTTATGAAATAAACCTGGCTTTATGCAAATAAACCTAGAGCTTAGTAAACCCTTACTAAAATTGATAGTGCTTACATCAGTATTAGTTTGCGAGTACTTTAAAAGTACTCATGGCTTTGTCCCTGGCTATTTCAATGGCCAGACTATGAAGGAGAACAACGGTACGAGGAAGATGGACAACAGGACGTCTACGACAACTAGGACCGCTCCTGACGTCAAGCGTTGGCCTGTGGATTAGATGATCCGCTACTACTTCGCTTCCGCTATTTGTGATGCTCGTTGATCAATAGATCAACTACTATTGTAATATTGGATCATGTGATCTAACCGTGTAAGACGATTACGTGTTGTAATAAATGGTGACTCTATGATATTCAACTATTATGTCTCGCAACAACAATATTCTTGGGATTGCGATGAAGGGCATAATAGGCATCTGGACTTAAAAATCCGGGTGTTGACAGCTGTAGACCCTGTCCTCGAGCATGTGTTTTAAAGCTGGGTAAATCGCGTACCACCGTCCCGAGTGCTCTCCATCCTATGGCCCCTACTTCCCCCCTCGTGGGGATCCCTCGTACGGAGTACCGTCGAGTAGGCAACGACATACGCACACAGACAAACACACACACACACACACAAACACACACACACACACCACATGCACACACACACCACACGCACACGCACGCGCACACACACTTGGATCCAGCTCCTAAGATCTGGCCAAGCCCCTTCAGAGCAGAACAAACACCGTTACGGAAAAGTACCAAGTGCCACGAGTACCAAAAGAACCAGTGGCAAATGGTTGAACAGACGCCTCGCTACTTGTCGGTCATAACTCGCGATGGGTTCTAAAATCTGCACGTACATGTGTACACAAGATCGATGAGGCACAAGTAAATAGGGACATCACTATTTTTTTTGCCAATCAGACGTCGAGAGTTTTCGAATCCAGGCAACAACGCCCGATTAACACACTTGGCATCACTGTTTTCTGGTAGACCCGCAACAGCCGCACATAGCGATCTGGCACCGATTTTTTCAGGCCCCCAGGACGTACCTTAACCAAGAACCAACGATGTATTGAGTGTCATCGGTAGACAACGCAGAGACAAGAAAATGGCGTACCGGTGACGATCTTTTTTTTTACACGTCAGCGGTACGGGCTACCAGCGACGGAGTTTCGGTTTTGCGTCACGAGTGCAGTTACGGCTATAAGGCTTTTCTAAGTAGTTTATGGGGTCCAGCTACTCCATAAGCATTTACTTAAGACAAAGTTCAATAGTGACAACCAACAAATTTCAAAGAATTTCTTTGTTAAAATTTTGTGTTTTCGAAATATAGAGGGCATGGCAATGTTTCTAGAGGATCACAAGCAAGATTAAACAAGGTGCATCAAAGTTCTAACTTTCCTCTTATGGGGCCTAACATGAGAAAATGTATCCCTCACATAAGTATGAACAAAACTTATTCAAGCATGCATATCAAAGCAACGGGATATATGGTTGCACGAAAACTACATAAGATAGAGAACATTGTACAAGACTCTACACATGCAAACATCTTATTCAAGATTACAACTTCTGCAAGAACCAAAAACAAGAAAATTACCAAACAAATAGAGAAAATGTAGTCATCAAAAGAAAGTGTGAGAACTGGTTACGTATCTCCCCAGGCTTAGTTAAAAGCAAGGGTAATACGCTTTTGCCGTTGAAGCATATATAACCTCTCCTTCAATGGACATGGGTCTTTGCCTCACTGAATATTACTTGATGTAGTACGGTCGTGTCTTTCCTCATGAACCGGGTAGAAACAAAACTTGAAAAGAAAACAAATATTTTTGTGCTTTTGTAGTTTTCCAATTTTTGTTTTATTTTTCAGGCGCAAAGCGTGAGCTCTCAAGTGATGAAATCATGAGTCTCGCAAGGTCTATTCATCCACCAAAACACCATGTTTAAGTGAACAAACTAAGTCTAATAAGTGCCCCTCTTATATTTGGATGAAGTACCTGTGAAACGAAATGTGAAACACGGGTGTGCAGCCTTCTATGTGCCAAAGATAAAATAAAGGGATCCCTCTTAAGGTGGGAAACTTGCTACTACAACTTCTATTCAGAGCGGTTCAAGTTAGAAGAATTTACTTGACACTTGTTGTTGAAGCTTGTCGAATTGAAACAACCAAATGGCTTATGAGGATTTTGCATGGCTGACACCCTACCACGCACACATGTCTTCAAAAAGGCTTAAGTCCTTGCGAAAATAATAGACAACATAAAAGCAAACGATTCACTGTACAAATGGAACGGAGTCTGTTCACCCAACCGAGAAAAGAAAATAAAAAAAATAAAAAAGTACGGTACTAAAAAAACTATAAGCTAGGGAGTTTCTAAAATAGTCAAAGTATATGAAAGTGCAAACGAACAGTTAGAAGTTAACCCACTGACCTCAGTATGTCGCAATAAAATGATGAAGGGTTGCTTCCGTTCGAATACCTTGAGTACCTTGTACAATTGTGGAGACCATGCAGTAACTCGTCATATGTTCTTCCTCATTTCTCTCGGTGTTGACATTCAGTTGGGGTGGCTGGCATAAGTATACACCCATGCAACACCTCACCTTTGTCTTCTTGGGTTTATTGGTCGACTTACTAGGATCTCTTACAGGCGAGCCATACTGTGGCTGACCGCCATACCTCGGGGCATCTACAGTCGTGTCCCTAGAGTGTCTTCTAAAGATTTTTGGGGCGCATCAGACATTTTTTCGGCCCTAGTTGCGCCTCCCAAAGCCTACTTATGCCCGGCGCGGCCTAATACGGTGTCCGGCGTTCCGAGGCCGTCTCCGTTCCACAGGAAACGCTCCGGACGCAACGGACAGAGCGAGAAGCGAGGCGGCGAGTGGAGGGTCCAACACGTCATTGACACACGAACGATGCCCAACCGTCGCCTACCTCGCGACGGAAGTTATTGGCACGCAGTGACGCTGCAGTTTCCACGGAGGCGCAACGACACGTCTCGTCGTGCCTAGCTCACTGTGTCAGCGTTAATGCACGCCACCGCTCCCTCGCCTCCCTCCGGCGTATAAGAAGGGGTGCTCGCGCAAAGTCCCTCACACACAAAGTCTAGCGCCTCTCTCCCCAATCCTATGCGCCACCATCTCAGGAGTCGAGGGCCATTGCATGGCTCATAGAGGTAGAGGTCGAGGTCGCGGCCGTGGCCGCGATGGCCGTGCTGGAGCAGCAATGCCTGCACGGTCACCGTCGCCTGCGCCGTCGTTGTCTTCCGAGGAGGGAGTGGGAGTTCGTTGTCGTCCTCAATGACGACCCACTCGACATCCAGAGGTTGCCGAACAAGTTTGCCGAGTTCGGCGCCGGCAACGAGCCGGCCGCGCTGTAGCTGCGGGAGGCTGGCTGCGGCTTCTGCCGGTGGCTGATGGACGTGCTCTTCGACGTGCGCGGCAAGATGTACCTCCACACCAGCTGGTTGAAGTTCTCGTGCTACCATGACCTCCAAATCGGCTGCATGCTCACATTCTCCTACCAAGGTGACAAGGAGATGCGCTTGAAGGTGTTCGACGACACTTCATGCCGCTGGTACTACCACAACAACGACGACAGAGACGATGATTGAACACGGCAAGTGTTCTTTCTTTGCAGCGAAGATGGCTACCGGCCAATTGAGGCCACTAGTGCAGGTTTCTGGATGTTCTTCCTGCGCATGGAAGAATAACAACCGGGCACTCTCTCAACCAGCTGGATTTTCTAGTTTGGGTGACTGAGAGTGCGTGCTAGTGTTATTTCTTGGCAGCGAACACACGAAATCCGCAAGGCCAACACTAGTTAGGTTTTCTCATTTTTACAATGTTTTAACTATGTTTCAAACTATATATTAGTTTGTGTAATGTTCCTTCTATGTTGAAATGAAATTGCAAAAAAAGAGAGTTATTTTAATGTTTGAGGGTGCGTTTGGGGGTCGCGACTAGGAGCGACGCGCCCCAAAGGCGACACGAAAAAAAAACGTCCCCCAAACATTTGATGCGACGCGATTTGGGGACATTTTGAGAGACGGGACGGAGATGCTCTCACCTCATTAAATTCGGAGATACTTGAAGCAGATTTTTCCTCCCATCCGTACGGTCATGTGGTACAAGCATGGGTGCAGGTACACGTCCTTGTCAAATCGCCCAGTAAAATAAGATTTCTGAGGATTCTTTGTCAGGTTAATACAGTCAGACCATACATTCATTAGTTACCATACCGCCGACACTAGTAGAAAAAGAGGCTTCCGTCCACCCCCATTAGTCCCGGAAATATTCGAACCGCGACTAAAGGGGGGCTTTAGTCGCGGTTCGGGAGGCAACCCGCGACTAATGCTCCATCCGCGACGAAAGGGTACCCCTTTAGTCGCGGTTGGTAACACCAACCGCGACTAAAGGGCTATGGAAGGATGCGGCCGGCGGAAAAATCTTTAGTCGCGGTTGGGGACACCAACCGCGACTAAAGGGTACCCCTTTAGTCGCGGTTGGTGTCCCCAACCGCGACTAAAGGTTTTTCTGAGTTTTTGTACTCCCACGCACCCCTGCACCCCCCCCGTGGATCGCCTTTTTTTGGTTTGTAAAATACAAAAGAAAATGATAGAAAATTAAAAAAAAATTGTTTTCAGATTCTTGTATGTTATGCAACCTATTATTCGGAGAAATTAAGAAATTCGAATTTCCACTTTTTGCAAAAAAAGTTTAAAAAATGGTAAAACCGCAATAACTTTTGCATACGACGTCGAAAAAAAACGTATAATATATCAAAAAAATCCTGGAAAAAAGTTACATCCGAATTCACAAATGGTTTACCCGGTTAGCTAATTTTTAGATTCTCAAAATTCCAAATAGAAATACAAAAGCAGGAAGATTTTAGTTTTTTCTATAAATTAAGTATTATATATTTTTTTAATTTTTTAAAACCTAAAATTAATAATTTCATTCTGCATAAAGATTACTATCATTTTTACCCAATTTTTAGATTTTCAAATTTTTAGATTTTAGGTTTGGCAAAAAATATATTTAATTAATTAATAAAATTAAAAATAATACAAATTAAAAAGTTAATGTTTATTTATTTATTCAATATTATTATTACATCATTACTTTTGTTTATTAAAAGAATTATTTGAAATTCAAACAATAAAGAAATGTGACATCGATCAACATGTTAATAGGATTGATATGATACTACTATCACATACATGCGCGCGAAGCACTTGGATGCGAACGGAATGGAACTCGGATGTTAAGCGTGCTAGAGGTGGAGTAGTGGGAGGATGGGTGACCGAGCGGGAAGTTTGACCAAGAGTAAGTAATTTGACTAGAGATAAGTGTAGTTAGAGATAGAGACTAAGCTATGCAAATAACTGAAATAAGAGAAATTCTGAAGAAAAAAAGAAAAAAAAACGGAGCGAAATTTTTTTAGAAATCCAAATGAATTAAAAAAAATTAACGAAATAGCCTTTAGTCCCGGTTGGGGACACCAACCGCGACTAAAGGTCCTTCACCCAAGCGCACGGTAGCCGCCCACGTGGACGGGCCTTTAGTCGCGGTTCATAAGCAACCGCGACTAAAGGGGGGGCCTTTAGTCGCGCTTAATTAGTCGCGGTTGCGCAACCGCGACTAATGGCAGTTGCGAACCGCGACTAAAGGCCATTTTTCTACCAGTGCGATCGTTAAACCTTTTGTTAATCGTATCCGTAATATCGTAATATCGCTCGACCCAGCTGTAATGGTATGGTTACAGTCGACCGTACCAGTCGTTAAACTTTACTAATGTTTTGAAACGACTTGTTTTCTTCGATTTTTTGCTAAGAAACTACCATATTAGTTTATTATACCAAATGGGCACATATACTAATTTATGGGCAAAACAGAATATTTTTTCGAAATGGAGAGTATCACCCCGGCTTCTGCATAATGATGAAGCACACGGCCTTTTATTAAAAACTAGCACAGTGGCCCTCGCAAATGCGAGGACATCATCTTTAAAGTGTCTACGGAATTACTACTCCCCTGATCTATATTACTTTTGTACAAAAAAAATATGGATAGGAGTGACTACTTATTTTCATCTTATACATATTGTTTTATCCATTTCTACACTAATAGATAAATATAAGATGGTTTAGGCATGAGTATAATTTGCTTATTATTTTGTCTTGGCTAATTTTTCCAGTAAGCACAATTACCATAATTGGTAGATCGACTTTCATATGCTCGCTACCGTAGGTTGTCATTTTTTTCATTGTAACTAAGAGTAGTATTCATTAGATTTTTCTTAAAGTTTTGTGCTAAATCAACCAATAAGTTAGTAATGTCAGCCCTGCTGCTCATGGAGCAATTTTTTCTCGGTTGGTAAAAAAATACCGATACCCATTGGTATTACCGGTTTCTCAAAATACATAAAATATCATCCATATTACCGTCTCAGATTTTCCAAATAAATTAATAATTTTGACAAAAAGTTATTAAATTTTACAAAGTACTTAATACTGACATATTTTGTCCGGTATTAGTTTTTCCGATGGAAACCGGAAGTACTTGTTCTCGCCGAAATCTTGAAAATACTGTTAGAGGAAAAAAACTACTTAGAGCATGCTCAGGTCGTTTGACTGGACTATTTCCGTGAAAACAACTTGGTGGCTAGCGAATCCGGTTCCAGCCAAGTTGTGCTGTTTCGTTCACATGTACATGTTCCTTCCATGGTTGTTTTTTAGGGAGTCGACTCTTCGTACTGTTCTAGCTATCTAGAGAACATCATAGGTTACATTTTTTTCCCAAGGTGTCCATATTTCGGCAACTCTTTTGCTTACCTCCATGTTACATTCAGGTCGGTTTTTATCTCGTTCACAGCTACGCGTTTCGGCGAGCTTTGTGTTTCTCTACGACTTCCACGTTCAGGGTAGTTAGCGTGCACGGTTCTTTTAGTGGCACGTTACATGAATAATAATCTTTTCATCAATCTTAGTTTGTAGATTTCATATGCTGTGATTAATGTGAGGTCTCTATTAATTGTAACCTCTTATATTGATTTAGTATATAATAGAATAGATAAGTAAGTCTAGACTTTACCTTGCCAATTAACACGTACCGCATAGCGAGGGCTGAGACACGTAAATACTAATACATGATCGTACTTCACATGGACTCTTTTTCCTATTGCAAACAGACTATGCACCATACGTTTCTTTTCTTTTGAGAAGACCACACGTCTCATTTATAGAAGGTAAAGGTTCACTCAGATTTATTAATTGATAAGATAGAATATTTGAACGGTGCCTCAGTATAAGTTATAAGCCGTGACAAACATGCCACAAGTTTTTTTTTTGTACATGTATATTATTGTATGTTACACTTCTTATCTTTAAATCTTAGACGTTAAGATTAAAATCATCGGTTTATATTTTTTAAGCATATGTGGATTATTCATTAGATTTTTCTTAAAAGTTTTGTGCTAAATCAACCAATAAGTTAGTAATGTCAGCCCTGCTGCTCATGGAGCAAATTTTCCTCGGTTGGTAAAAAAATAGGGTGTGTCTATGTCTAAGTTGACAGAGATTTTCTTAAATCTAAGTCAACTCAGAAAATTGCAACTTGCAACTGTAATTTAAAGAAAAGTGCAACTCGGTCCAGTTGCACATTTCTAGCAGAAAAGTGCAATTGCACTTTTTTAACAGAAAAGTGCAACTCAAGCACTTTTTTGTAATTGACTTAGACTTAAGAAAATCTCAGTTGACTGAGATCTAGCAAAACCGAGAAAATACCGATACCCATTGGTATTACCGGTTTCTCAAAATACAAAAAATATCATCCATATTACCGTCTCAGATTTTCCAAATAAATTAATAATTTTGACAAAAAGTTATTAAATTTTACAAAGTACTTAATACTGACATATTTTGTCTGTTATTAGTTTTTCCGATGGAAACCGGAAGTACTTGTTCTCGCCGAAATCTTGAAAATACTGTTAGAGGAAAAAACTACTCAGAGCATGCTCAGGTCGTTTGACTAGACTATGTCCGTGAAAACAACTTGGTAGCTATCGAATCCGGTTCCAGCCAAGTTGTGCTGTTTCGTTCACATGTACATGTTCCTTCCATGGTTGTTTTTTAGGGAGTCGACTCTTCGTACTGTTCTAGCCATCTAGAGAACATCATAGGTTACATTTTTTTCCCAAGGTGTCCATATTTCGGCAACTCTTTTGCTTACCTCCATGTTACATTCAGGTCGGTTTTTATCTCGTTCACGGCTACGCGTTTCGGCGAGCTTTGTGTTTCTCTACGACTTCCACGTTCAGGGTAGTTAGCGTGCACGGTTCTTTTAGTGGCACGTTACATGAATAATAATCTTTTCATCAATCTTAGTTTGTAGATTTCATATGCTGTGATTAATGTGAGGTCTCTATTAATTGTAACCTCTTATATTGATTTAGTATATAACAGAATAGATAAGTAAGTCTAGACTTTACCTTGCCAATTAACACGTACCGCATAGCGAGGGCTGAGACACGTAAATACTAATACATGATCGTACTTCACATGGACTCTTTTTCCTTTTTTTTTTTTTTGAGATGACTCTTTTTCCTATTGCAAACAGACTATGCATCATACGTTTCTTTTCTTTTGAGAAGACCACACGTCTCATCTATAGAAGGTAAAGGTTCACTCAGATTTATTAATTGATAAGATAGAATATTTGAACGGTGCCTCAGTATAAGTTATAAGCCGTGACAAACATGCCACAAGTTTTCTTTTATACATGTATTAATATACGTTACACTTCTTATCTTTAAATCTTAGACGTTAAGATTAAAATCATCGGTTTATATTTTTTAAGCATATGTGGATTAACCTGGTGCCTCGAAAAACATCCTTATTTTGCTTTTAGTATATAATAGATTCGAGTTTAGTACAGTTTTACAGCTCAAGCATCGCCCATAATTGATACAAAAATCAACCAGCGAAAGAAGCACAAACTACTCCAAGTAGCCATCAAAGTAATCTTCTAGTATGTCGCCAGCCAGTCAGGCACCAGATATCCTGAGCGACCATCTGGAGACGTGTGCATCCAGTAACCATGGCATCACGCTGTCCCTCCGACGAAAGGAGGGTCCAAAGCTGAACCCATTGTGACACCAAATGGATAACCTGCAGAAAATGAAAAGATTGTTTTTTGTTAAAGATAATATCATTTCTGACCCTCCATATAGACCAACATAAGGCAGAAACCCCAATCCGGATAAAAGACTTAGATTGCCTATCCACTTCATTCAACCAATTACCAAACATATTAGTAGTATTGGTTGGAGGTGGAAGATCATATGTGAAATTTGCTGTACGCCAAAGAAGCTTAGCTAAAGGACACTGGAAAAATAGGAGTTGGATAGATTCATCTTATCCACAGAAGACACATTTTGTACACTCAGTCCAGTGCCGTTTGGCTAGATTATCTTTAGTTAACAGAACCTTATTACTCAAAAACCACATGCATATTTTTATCTTGAGGGGAATTTTAATCTTCCTTAAATACTTCCTTAAAAAAGGGGTATGATCACTCATAATATCCTCATACATAGACTTGACCGTAAGCAAGCCATTAGGTGTGAGATTTCAGAGAAAGCAGTCATTTTCTTCATTGAAGTTTACCATCATCAGTTTACGACACAATTATTGTTGGAGATATGCCCAAGAGGCAATAATAAAAGTGGTTATTATATATCTTTATGTTTATGATAAAGGTTTATATACCATGCTATAATTGTATTAACCGAAACATTGATACATGTGTGATATGTAAACAACAAAGAGTCCCTAGTAAGCCTCTTAACTAGCTTGTTGATTAATAGATGATTAGTTTCATAATCATTAACATTGGATGTTATTAATAACAAGATTATATCATTATATGAATGATGTAATGGACACACCCAATTAAGCGTAGCATAAGATCACGTCATTAAGTTATTTGCTATAAGCTTTCGATACATAGTTACCTAGTCCTTTCGACCATGAGATCATGTAAATCACTTATACCGGAAAGGTACTTTGATTACATCAAACGCCACTTGCGTAAATGGGTGGTTATAAAGGTGGGATTAAGTATCCGGAAAGTATGAGTTGAGGCATGTGGATCAACGAGTGGGATTTGTCCATCCCGATGACGGATAGATATACTACGGGCCCTCTCGGTGGAATGTCGTCTAATGTCTTGCAAGCATATGAATAAGTTCATAAGAGACCACATACCACGGTACGAGTAAAGAGTACTTGTCCGGAGACGAGGTTGAACAAGGTATAGTGTGATACCGATGATCAAACCTCGGACAAGTAAAATATCGCGTGACAAAGGGAATTGGTATCGTATGTAAATGGTTCATTCGATCACTAAAGTCATCGTTGAATATGTGGGAGCCATTATGGATCTCCAGATCCCGCTATTGGTTATTGGTCGGAGTGAGTACTCAACCATGTCCGCATAGTTCGCGAACCGTAGGGTGACACACTTAAAGTTGGATGTTGAAATGGTAGAACTTGAATATGGAATGGAGTTCGAATATTTGTTCGGAGTCCCGGATGAGATCCCGGACATCACGAGGAGTTCCGGAATGGTCCGGAGAATAAGATTCATATATAGGATGTCATTTTATGTGTTTGAAAATGATTCGGAAGGTTCTATGAAAGGTTCTAGAAAAGTCCGGAAGAAACCACCAAGGAAAGGTGGAGTCCCGGAGGGACTCCACCTCCATGGCCGGCCAACCCTAGAGGGGGAGGAGTCCCAAGTGGACTCCCCCTATGGGGCCGGCCACCCCCACATGGAAGGGGGGAATCCCACCTCAAGTGGGATTCCCACCTTAGGTAGGTTTCCCTATCACATGGAAGGTTTTGGGTTCGGGTCTTATTCGGAGACTTGTAGTCCAACACTTGGGGCTTCCACCTATATAATGAGGGGCCAAGGGGAGGGGGCCGGCCACCCCAAGACCACAACCTGGCCGCCCCCCTTGAGTGGCCGGCCACCCCCTCCCAAACCCTAGCCGCCCCCTTCTCCTCCATAGCTCCCGCGTGCTTTAGCGAAGCTCCGCCGAGTTCTCCACCGCCACCGACACCACGCCGTCGTGCTTTGTCGGATTCAAGAGGAGATACTACTTCCGCTGCCCGCTGGAACGGGGAGGTGGACGTCGTCTTCATCAACAACCGAACGTGTGACCGAGTACGGAGGTGCTGCCCGTTCGTGGTGCCGTGATCAAGATCTTCTACGCGCTTTTGCAAGCGGCAAGTGATCGTCTACCGCAGCAACAAGAGCCTCATGTTGTAGGCTTTGGAATCTCTTCAAGGGTGAGACTCGATAATCCCCTCGTTGCTACCATCTTCTAGATTGCATCTTGGCTTGGATTGCGTGTTCGCGGTAGGAATTTTTTTGTTTTCTATGCTACGTTATCCTACAGTGGTATCGAGCCGTGTCTATGCATAGATGGTTGCACGAGTAGAACACAATGGTTTTGTGGGCGTTGATGCTTATGTTGTCTTTAGTCCGAGTACTTTGCATCTTTGTGGCATAGTGGGATGAAGCGGCTCGGGCTAACTTTACATGACCGCGTTCATGAGATTTGCTCCACGCTTGACATGCAACTTGTATTGCATAAGTGGCTTTACGGGTGTCTGTCTCTCCTACTATAGTGAAGATTCAGTTTACTCTTCTATTGACAACACTAGTATCACCGTTGTGGTTCATGTTCGTAGGTAGATTAGATCTCACTCGAAAACCCTAAACCACGTAAAATATGCAAACCAAATTAGAGAACGTCTAACTTGTTTTTGCAGGGTTTGGTGATGTGATATGGCCATAATGTGATGATGAATATGTATGAGATGATCATTATTGTATTGTGGCAACCGACAGGAGCCTTATGGTTGTCTTTAAATTTCATGTTGAGTAGTATTTCAAAGAAGTTGTAATAGTTGCTACATGGGAGAACAATCATGAAGACGGCGCCATTGACCTTGACGCTACGCCGACGATGATGGAGATCATGCCCGTTGATGATGGAGATTATGTCTGTGCTTTGGAGATGAAGATCAAAGGCGCAAAGACAAAAGGGCCATATCATATCACATATGAACTGCATGTGATGTTAATCCTTTTATGCATCTTATTTTGCTTAGATCGCGACGGTAGCATTATAAGATGATCCCTCTCACTAAAATTTCAAGATAATAAAGTGTTCATCCTTAGTAGCACCGTTGCCAAGACTTGTCGTTTCAAAGCATCTCGTGATGATCGGGTGTGATAGAATCAACAAGTGCATACAACGGATGCAAGTCAGTTTTGCACATGCGGATACTAAGGTGGCCTTGACGAGCCTAGCATGTACAGACATGGTCTCGGAACACGTGATACCGAAAGGTAGAGCATGAATCATGTGATCGATATGATGAACACTTTGAGTGTTCGCCATTGAAATTACATCTTGTCTCGTGATGATCGGACTTAGGTGTGATGGATTTGGTTCGTGTAATCACTAAGACAATGCGAGATATATTGTTTTGAGTGGGAGTTCACCTAGTTTTTAATTTTGTTAAATTAAAATTTGAACTCAATTTGTCATAAACATTAGTCTAAACTATTGCAAATATGTTGTAGATATGGCGTCCCCAATCAATTTTAACCAGTTCCTAGAGAAAGAAAAGCTTAAGAGCAACGGTAGCAACTTCACCGACTGGTTCCGTCATGTGAGGATCTTCCTCAATGGTGGAAATCTGCAATATGTGCTTGATGCACTCGCTAGGTGACCCTCCTGCGAAGCCGAAACCGATGAAGTAAAGAATGTTTACGCAACTCGGAAAACTCCGGTACTCTCAAGTTCGGTGTGCCATCCTATGCGATCTGGAAGCCGATCTTCAAAAACGTTTTGAGCACCACGATCCACATGAGTTAGTCAATGAGTTGAAAACTATCTTTGAGACTCATGCGGCCGTGGAATGCTATGAAGCATCGAAACACTTCTTCAGCTGCATGATGGAAGAAGGCAGCTCCGTTAGTGAGCACATGCTCGCCATGACCGGGCATGCGAAGAAACTCGGTGACTTGGGAATAGTGATTCCTAATAGGCGGGGATTAATCGTATCCTTCAATCACTTGCCACCTAGTTACAAGAACTTTGTGATGAATTACAATATGTAGAACATGAACAAAGAGTTACTCGAACTCTTCGCCATGCTAAAATCTGCTGAGATTGAAATTAAGAAAGAGCACCAAGTGTTGATGGTCAACAAGACCACCAGCTTCAAGAAACAGGGAAAGTCTAAAGGCAAGAACAAGAAGAGTGGCAAGAAAGCTGCCACGCCTCCTGTGAAACCTAAGGCTGGCCCTAAACCTGATGCTGAGTGCTATTACTGCAAGGAGAAGGGACACTACACTACAAGAAAAGTTGCCATGGCCGACGAAGTTGAAGTCGCGCCGTGGTTGCTGGTGTACCATGGCCGACGATTTTTGGTCCCTCCGTGGTGCATGTCAAAACTTTTTTTTCTCGTTTTTGAGGCCACCTAGCCCGACGAAAGCGGCCAAAAACGTCGCGTATGGTGGCCGGGACGTGGTGCATCTCGAAATCTCGGGTTCGCCGGCCGAGTCAACGCAAATCCGCACCGCCGAGGGATGTAGGGCCCCGATGGCAGCCTCTCTGGCATTGTTTTTTTTCTAGATCGCGCCATCTCGTTCAACGTTCTCCGATCGAGCCGTTTACGATGCAGGATCATGGGTCCCGCATGTCATCCTCTATGAACCAAAATTCTTTCTATTCTTGGATTTTTTTGACCCCCTGATTTCTGGCTACTTCCTTTTTCTTTTGATCCCTTGCCGCCTTGGAAACGTTGAGACCGCTGCTGCTAAATGGGACCCGCATGTCATCCTCTATGTGCAATCAACTTTCTTTTTTTGGATTATTTTTGGCACCTCATATTTCGTCACTTGCCTTTTTCTTTCGATCCCCTGCCGCCTCTCAAACGGTGATACCGCTGCTGCTAAATGGGACCCGCATGTCATCCTCTATGTACTATAAAACTTTCTTTTCTTGGATTTTTTTGGCACCTCATATTTGGTCACTTGACTTTTTCTTTCGATCCCTGCTGCCTCTCAAACGGTGATACCGCTGCTCGCTAAATGGGACCCGCATGTCATCCTCTATGTACTATAAAACTTTCTTTTCTTGGATTTTTTTTTGGCACCTCATATTTGGTCACTTGACTTTTTCTTTTGATCCCCTGCTGCCTCTCAAACAGTGATACCGCTGCAGCTAAATGGGACCCGCATGTCATCCTCTATGTAAATCATGTTTCTTTTCTTGAATTATTTTTGGCTCCTGATATTTGGTCACTTGCCTTTTTCTTTCGATCTCATGCCACGTTTGAAACGTTGAGGAACCTGCTGGCTCATGGGACCCGCATGTCATCCTCTATGTGCTATAAAACTTTCCTTTGTTGGATTTTTTTCACCCTCTGATTTTTGGCTTGCCTTTTTCTTTTGATCCCCTGCCCCTTTGAAACGTTGAGTAAGTTCGCTGGCTCAAGGGACCCGCATGTCATCCTCTATGTCCATCAACTTTCTTTTCTTGGATTTTTTTGACCCCCTAATTACTAGCTACTTTCTTTTTCTTTTGATCTCAAGCCGCATTTCAAACATTGAGACCGCTGTCGCAAAATGGGACCCACGTGTCATCCTCTATGTACAATAAATCTTGGATTATTTTTGGCTCCCGATATTTGGTCACTTGCCTTTTTCTTTCGATCTCATGCCACGTTTGAAACGTTGAGGAACCTCGCTGGCTCATGGGACCCGCATGTCATCCTCTATGTGCTATAAAAGTTTCCTTTGTTGGATTTTTTTCACCCTCTGATTTTTGGCTTGCCTTTTTCTTTTGATCCCCTGCCCCCTTTGAAACGTTGAGTAAGTCTGGCTGGCTCAAGGGACCCGCATGTCATCCTCTATGTCCATCAACTTTCTTTTCTTGGATTTTTTTGACCCCCTAATTACTAGCTACTTTCTTTTTCTTTTGATCTCAAGCCGCATTTCAAACATTGAGACCGCTGCTGCAAAATGGGACCCACGTGTCATCCTCTATGTACAATAAATCTTGGATTATTTTAGGCTCCTGATATTTGGTCACTTGCCTTTTTCTTTCGATCTCATGCCACGTTTGAAACGTTGAGGAACCCGCTGGCTCATGGGACCCGCATGTCATCCTCTATGTGCTATAAAACTTTCCTTTGTTGGATTTTTTTCACCCTCTGATTTTTGGCTTGCCTTTTTCTTTTGATCCCCTGCCCCCTTTGAAACGTTGAGTAAGCTGCTGGCTCAAGGGACCCGCATGTCATCCTCTATGTCCATCAACTTTATTTTCTTGGATTTTTTTTGACCCCCTAATTACTAGCTACTTTCTTTTTCTTTTGATCTCAAGCCGCATTTCAAACATTGAGACGCCGC
>NC_061513.1:138608527-138650703 GCF_022539505.1 Lolium rigidum | reverse complement strand
GTCCTCCGGGAGATGAATCCCCTCTCCGGCAGCGGTGCCGGAGGAGATCTCCGAATCCCCCGAGATGGGATTGGCGGCGGTGGCGTCTCTGGAAGGTTTTCCGTATCGTGGCTCTCGCATCGGGGGTTTCGCGACGGAGGCTTTAAGTAGGCGGAAGGGCAACGCGGGGGCCACACGAGGGCCCCACACCATAGGTCGGCGCGGCCGTGGCCTCGGGCCGCGCCGCCCTAGTGTGGCGGCGCCTCGTGGCCCCACTTCGACTCCCCTTCGGTCTTGTGGAAGCTTCGTGGCAAAATAGGACCCTGGGCGTAGATTTCGTCCAATTCCGAGAATATTTCGTTACTAGGATTTCTGAAACCAAAAACAGCGAAAAACAACAATCGGCTCTTCGGCATCTTGTTAATAGGTTAGTTCCGTAAAATGCACGAATATGACATAAAGTGTGCATAAAACATGTAGATATCATCAATAATGTGGCATGGAACATAAGAAATTATCGATACGTCGGAGACGTATCGCATCCCCAAGCTTAGTTCCGCTCGTCCCGAGCAGGTAAAACGATAACAAAGATAATTTCTGAAGTGACATGCCATCATAACCTTGATCATACTATTTGTAAACATATGTAATGAATGCAGCGATCAAAACAATGGTAATGACATGAGTAAACAAGTGAATCATAAAGCAAAGACTTTTCATGAATAGTACTTCAAGACAAGCATCAATAAGTCTTGCATAAGAGTTAACTCATAAAGCAATATATCAAAGTAAAGGTATTGAAACAACACAAAGGAAGATTAAGTTTCAGCGGTTGCTTTCAACTTGTAACATGTATACCTCATGGATAATTGTCAACATAGAGTAATATAACAAGTGCAATATGCAAGTATGTAGGAATCAATGCACAGTTCACACAAGTGTTTGCTTCTTGAGGTGGAGAGAGATAGGTGAACTGACTCAACATAAAAGTAAAAAAGAATGGTCCTTCAAAGAGGAAAGCATCGATTGCTATATTTGTGCTAGAGCTTTTATTTTGAAAACATGAAACAATTTTGTCAACGGTAGTAATAAAGCATATGAGTTATGTAAATTATATCTTACAAGTTGCAAGCCTCATGCATAGTATACTAATAGTGCCCGCACCTTGTCCTAATTAGGTTGGACTACCGGATCATCGCAATACACATGTTTTAACCAAGTGTCACAATGGGGTACCTCCATGCCGCCCTGTACAAAGGTCTAAGGAGAAAGCTCGCATTTTGGATTTCTCGCTTTTGATTATTCTCAACTTAGACATCCATACCGGGACAACATGGACAACGAGATAATGGACTCCTCTTTAATGCATAAGCATGTGGCAACAATTATTATTCTCATATGAGATTGAGGATATATGTCCAAAATCGAAACTTCCACCATGAATCATGGATTTAGTTAGCGGCCCAATGTTCTTCTCTAACAATATGCATGCTCCAACCATTAAGGTGGTAGATCTCTCTTACTTCGTACAAGACGGACATGCATAGCAACTCACATTATATTCAACAAAGAATAGTTGATGGCGTCCCCGTAAAACATGGTTATCGCACAACAAGCAACTTAATAAGAGATAAAGTGCATAAGTACATATTCAATACCACAATAGTTTTTAAGCTATTTGTCCCATGAGCTATATATTGCAAAGGCGAATGATGGAATTTTAAAGGTAGCACTCAAGCAATTTACTTTGGAATGGCGGAGAAATACCATGTAGTAGGTAGGTATGGTGGACACAAATGGCATAGTGGTTGGCTCAAGGATTTTGGATGCATGAGAAGTATTCCCTCTCGATACAAGGTTTAGGCTAGCAAGGTTATTTGAAACAAACACAAGGATGAACGGTGCAGCAAAACTCACATAAAAGACATATTGTAAACATTATAAGACTCTACACCGTCTTCCTTGTTGTTCAAAACTCAATACTAGATATTATCTAGACTCTAGAGAAACCAAATATGCAAACCAAATTAGCAAGCTCTAAGTGTTTCTTCATTAATGGGTGCAAAGTATATGATGCAAGAGCTTAAACATGAGCACAACAATTGCCAAGTATCAAATTATCCAAGACATTTTAGAATTACTACATGTAGCAGTTTCCAATTCCAACCATATAACAATTTAACGAAGAAGAAACTTCACCATGAATACTATGAGTAAAGCCTAAGGACATACTTGTCCATATGCTACAGCGGAGCGTGTCTCTCTCCCATACAGTGAATGCTAGGATCCATTTTATTCAAACAAAACAAAAACAAAAACAAACCGACGCTCCAAGCAAAGCACATAAGATGTGGCCGAATAAAAATATAGTTTCAGGGGAGGAACCTGATAATGTTGTCGATGAAGAAGGGGATGCCTTGGCATCCCCAAGCTTAGACGCTTGAGTCTTCTTAGAATATGCAGGGGTGAACCACCGGGGCATCCCCAAGCTTAGAGCTTTCACTCTCCTTGATCATATTGTATCATACTCCTCTCTTGATCCTTGAAAACTTCCTCCACACCAAACTCGAAACAACTCATTAGAGGGTTAGTGGACAATAAAAATTAACATGTTCAGAGGTGACACAATCATTCTTAACACTTCTGGACATTGCATAAAGCTACTGGACATTAATGGATCAAAGAAATTCATCCAACATAGCAAAAGAGGCAATGCGAAATAAAAGGCAGAATCTGTCAAAACAGAACAGTCCGTAAAGATGGATTTTATTGAGGCACCAGACTTGCTCAAATGAAAATGCCCAAATTTAATGAAAGTTGCGTACATATCTGAGGATCATGCACGTAAATTGGCATAATTTTCTGAGCTACCTACAGGGAGGCAGGTCGAAATTCGTGACAAAGAAAGAAATCTGAAACTGCGCAGTAATCCAAATCTAGTACTTACTTTACTATCAAAGATTTTACTTGGCACAACAAAACTCAAAACTAAGATAATGAGAGGTTGCTACAGTAGTAAACAACTTCCAAGACTCAAATATAAAACAAAAATACTGTAGTAAAAACATGGGTTGTCTCCCATAAGCGCTTTTCTTTAACGCCTTTCAGCCTAGGCGCGAAAGTGTGTATCAAGTGTTATCGAGAGATGAAGCATCGACATTACCTTGGGCTTTTCCCTTACCTTTCTTGTCCTTTTTCTTACTCTTTGGCTTAGGGAATATATGGCTACCTCCGGGTGTAGAGGTGAATTTTAGGGTGCCTTCTCTCATGTCTATGATCGCTCCCAATAGTTTCAAGCAGGGATCTTCCGAGTGTGATTCGTCCTGTTCCTCGCGCATTCAATGACAAGATAATCAATGGATATTGTTCTCCCAAGAATGGTTGTATGCACACCCGCAGCTATCCCTTTAGGAATTATAACAGAGTTATCAATAAGAGTTATTCCTTCTCCCCTTCAGCCGAATTCCCAAAGTTTCAAAGATTTATGAATACTCTTAGGCATTAGGCAAAATTCAGTCATAATATCACAATTAGCATGAAGAGTTTGGTCACCTATGACAATTTTAATAGTAGGATCCCACAATGAAGGTTCAGAGTTCACTAAAACTTGATTAAGACGGTTACGAATATATCCATAATTTTCATTTAAGCGAGATGCACTTGTCTCAAGAGTGTTTAATATATTATAAATGCTAATAAGGGCCGAATCAAAGTTATTAGCTGAATCATGTGATGCAACCAACTTCTTTATGGCATTAAAAGCTTGATCCCCATTACAATGAAGGAAATCTCCTCCCACTAGAGCATCCAAGGCATATCTATAGCGAATCATAAGACCAAAATAAAAATTACTAAGGAGTAAACTTAGAGTCATTTGAGGTTCAGCTTTACGATAAGAAGTAAAAATCCTGGACCAAGCATCTTTAAAACTTTCCTCATCCCCTTGTTTAAAGGTAAAAACTAATTCCTCAGGTGAAGAAGTAACAGGTACAGAGCTAGACATGATAACAAAAGTAAACTAAATGCAAGTAACTAAATTTTTTTGTGTTTTTGATATAGAATGCAAGACAGTAAATAAAGTAAAGCTAGCAACTAATTTTTTTGTGTTTTGATATAATGCAGCAAACAAAGTAGTAAATAAAATAAAGCAAGACAAAAACGAAGTAAAGAGATTGGGAAGTGGAGACTCCCCTTGCAGCGTGTCTTGATCTCCCCGGCAACGGCGCCAGAAAAAGAGCTTGATGGTGTGTAACTCACACGTTCGTTGGGAACCCCAAGAGGAAGGTATGATGCGCACAGCAGCAAGTTTTCCATCGGAAAGAAACCAAGGTTTATCGAACCAGGAGGAGCCAAGAAGCATGTTGAAGGTTGATGGCGGCGGGATGTAGTGCGGCGCAACACCGCAGATTCCGGCGCCAACGTGGAACCCGCACAACACAACCAAAGTACTTTGCCCCAACGAAACAGAGTGAGGTTGTCAATCTCACCGGCTTGCTGTAACAAAGGATTAACCGTATTGTGTGGAAGATGATTGTTTGCGAGAAAACAAGAAAGAACAAGTATTGCAGACAGATTTGTATTTCAAGTATAAAAGAATGGACCGGGGTCCACAGCTCACTAGAGGTGTCTCTCCCATAAGATAAAAGCATGTTGGGTGAACAAATTACAGTCGGGCAATTGACAAATAGAGAGGGCATAACAATGCACATACATGTCATGATAAATATAGTGAGATTTAATTGGGCATTACGACAAAGTACATAGACCGCCATCCAAGCATGCATCTATGCCTAAAAGTCCACCTTCAGAGTTATCATCCGAACCCCTTCCGAATATTAAGTTGCAAAACAACGGACAATTGCATTAAGTATGGTGCGTAATGTAATCAACAACTACATCCTTAGACATAGCATCAATGTTTTATCCCTAGTGGCAACATCACATCCACAACCTTAGAACTTTCATCACTCGTCCCGGATATCAATGGAGGCATGAACCCACTATCGAGCATAAATACTCCCTCTTGGAGTTAAGAGCAAAAACTTGGCCGAGCCTCTACTAATAACGGAGAGCATGCAAGATCATAAACAACACATAGGTAATAACTTGATAATTAACATAACATAGTATTCTCTATCCATCGGATCCCGACAAACACAACATATAGTATTACAGATAGATGATCTTGATCATGTTAGGCAGCTCACAAGATCCAACAATGAAGCACAATGAGGAGAAGACAACCATCTAGCTACCGCTATGGACCCATAGTCCGTGGGTGAACTACTCACTCATCACTCCGGAGGCGACCATGGCGGTGAAGAGTCCTCCGGGAGATGAATCCCCTCTCCGGCAGGTGCCGGAGGAGATCTCCGGAATCCCCCGAGATGGGATTGGCGGCGGCGGCGTCTCCGGAAGGTTTTCCGTATCGTGGCTTTCTGCATCGGGGGTTTCGCGACGGAGGCTTTAAGTAGGCGGAAGGGCAACGCGGGGGCCACACGAGGGCCCCACACCATAGGTCGGCGCGGCCGGGGCCCGGGCCGCGCCGCCCTAGTGTGGCGGCGCCTCGTGGCCCCACTTCGACTCCCCTTCGGTCTTCCGGAAGCTTCGTGGCAAAATAGGACCCCGGGCGTTGATTTCGTCCAATTCCGAGAATATTTCGTTACTAGGATTTCTGAAACCAAAAACAGCGTAAAACAAAGAACTCGGCTCTTCGGCATCTTGTTAATAGGTTAGTTCCAGAAAATGCACGAATATGACATAAAGTGTGCATAAAACATGTAGATATCATCAATAATGTGGCATGGAACATAAGAAATTATCGATACATCGGAGACGTATCAAACGTCCGGGGCCTCAACGATCAGGATAGGCGCGACACCGTGCACGAAACCATTGCCGCTTCCTCCTGTCAGATTGTCTGCCTGCAAGAAACTGAACTTGCAGTCGTCAGTCCGATCGAGGCGGCTTATATCGGTGGGTACAGGCTTAAGAGCTTTGCGGAGCGCCCGGCGATTGGAACTAGGGGTGGTATCCTTCTGCTTTGGGACGAGTCCTCGGTACAGATTACCAACGTACACATTACGGAGTTCTCCTTGTCTGCCGATGTGCATCTTCTGCAACCTAATGCCGAGGGTGATTTTAAGATCACGGTGGTTTATGGCCCCACTGCGGCTAACCGTAAAGATGACTTCTTCGCTGAGTTGGTCGCCCTCAAGCCTGCCACTGGGGTGCGTTGGCTGGCCCTAGGGGATTTCAATCAGATCCGGCGCGCGAGTGACAAGAACAAACGCAATACAACCGCTTCCGTGATGCCCTTCATGATTGCGAGCTGACTGAGATCCGCCTGCAAAACAGGCGTTTCACTTGGACCAATGGCCGTGCCAACCCCACTTTGTGCAATCTTGACGCCTTCTTCTGTAACGCGGAATGGGACCTACGGTTCGACACTCATGTTCTTCATGCCCTTTCCTCTTCGCTGTCTGACCATTGCCCGCTTCTCTTGGCGGATGACAGTGGGCCGCGCCGTCCCCGCACCTTTAAATTCGAGAATTTCTGGACACGCATTCCGAGGTTTACCGACGTTGTCAAGGCCGCATGGGATGAGCCTATGAATCACACCGAGCCCTGCCATGTCCTCTTCCACAAGCTCAGCAACACCGCCAAGAGGCTTAGTCGTTGGGGTAGAGGCCTCTTCTCGAATGGAAAAAATTATGTTGCATGCCGCTCTGCTTGTCATCCTACATTTTGATATGGCTCAGGAAATTAGGGTCCTCTCCATTGGTGAGCGCGATCTGCATGCTAGGCTGAAAAAAAAGGTAATCGCTTTGGCAGTTGTCGAAAGGGCAAGGAAAAAACAGTGTGCTCGGATCTCCAACATCAAGGAAGGCGATGCGAATACCAAATTCTTTCATCTTAGAGTCAACGCTCGAAGGAGGAAAAATCACATCTACCGCCTAAAACGTGACCATGGGTGGGTTACAGATCATAAAGAGAAGGAGGAGGTGGTCCACGATCACTTCAAGGAGGTCATCGGCAAGGGCGCCCCTCGGAGTCATGATTTCATGTGGGACGAGCTCCACTTTGAAAATCCGGCCATGGAGGGGCTCGGCGATCCGATCACTGAGGAGGAGGTCCTCAAAGCTATCAACCTTCTACCGGGCGACAAGGCACCCGGTCCTGATGGTTTCACCGGAATCTTTTTCAAGAAGTGCTGGGGCATAATCAAGCATGATGTTATGAGGGTTGTTCTCCAGTTTGGCAACTTGCACACGGCCAACTTTCATTGGCTCAACACCGCCAACATCGCCCTGTTGCCCAAAAAAGAGGGGGCGGATGATATCTCGGACTTCAGGCCCATTAGCCTCATTCATGCTATTGCCAAGATCATCACTAAAGTCCTCGCCCTACGCTTGGGGCCCTTGATGGACGAGCTTGTCTCCAACGCTCAAAGTGCCTTCATTAAAAAACGGAGCATCCATGACAATTTTCTATATGTCAAAAACCTCGCCAAACGCTTACACAAGTCCAAGACGCCATCGCTTCTCTTCAAGCTTGACATTAGGAAAGCCTTTGATTCTATCCGCTGGGAATATATCTTGGACCTTCTACACCGCCGCGGATTCCCGGCACAATTCCGCAATTGGATTACCGCCCTTCTCTCCACGGCCTCTTCTAGGGTCATCCTCAACGGCATTGCGGGACCTCCTATCATTCATGGTCGGGGCCTCCGGCAAGGGGATCCTCTTTCACCTCTACTATTTGTGCTCGCCATCGACCCACTTGCCCAAATTATTGATGCCGCCACCACACATGGGCTTCTCCACAAAATTAGGGGTCGAGGAAACATACTCCGCACCTCCCTATACGCGGATGATGCGGCCATCTTCCTGGCCCCCATCAAGGAAGACATCCAAAACTTGGCAAACATCCTTCATAGCTTTGGGGAAGTCACCGGTCTTGCCACTAACTTCCTCAAGAGCTCCGTTGTCCCCATTCGTTGCGGAGAGACCGACCTTGATGACATCCTTGAGGGCATCCCGGTGGCCCGTACGTCCTTCCCCATGAGATACCTTGGCTTACCCCTCTCGGTTTGGCAACTAAAACGCGTGGAGTTTCAACACCTTGAAGACAATTGCGCCAGCAAGATCCCATCTTGGTGTGGTAAATTTATCACCACGGCCGGCCGGGTATCCCTTGTCAAGTCGGTTATTACCTCCCAAGCAACCTACTACCTCACTCCCCTCGCCATCCCTCCGGGGACTACCAAGTTCATCAACAAGCTTCAAAGAGCTTTCCTTTGGTCGGCGAAGGAAACCACCTCCGGGGCAAAATGTAAAGTCAATTGGAAAACGGTTTGCCGCCCCTATAAACTTGGAGGTCTTGGAGTCAAAGACTTAGACAAGTTTGCCATGGCACTTTGCCTCCGGTGGCCTTGGCATGAATGGAAGGACCCGTCGAAGATTTGGGTGGGCTATGGGAATCCTTGCTCCGACCAAGACATGGATATTTTCTACGCCGCGACCACCATCACCCTTGGCAATGGCAAGAAGACATCATTTTGGGAGGCCCCTTGGCTCATGGGAAGGAAACCGAAGGACATTGCGCCACTCATCTTCGACGCATCTAAGCGCAAAAGGTGGAATGTCAATCTTGCTCTAAATAGAAATGCTTGGGTCAACATGATCAAATTGGACAACGACTTCACCATGGCACATTTCTCGCAATTCCTCGACCTTTGGACTCTTTGCCAAGGGGTGCAACTTCATGATGATTTGGATGATGACATTATTTGGAATCTCACGGCAAGTGGACATTACTCCGCTAAATCGGCTTATGAGGTGCAATTCTTCGGCTCCGTCGCTTCTTATCTCCACAAGTCGGTTTGGAAAACTTGGGAACCTCCCAAAACCAAATTCTTTGCTTGGCTACTTGCACAAAACCGCATTTGGACCGCCGACCGCCTACAAAAGCGTGGGTGGCCAAATTGCGGCCTTTGCCCCCTATGCAAGCAAGCAAATGAGACGGCGGCGCACCTCTTCATCCATTGTAGGTTCACTACGCGTCTTTGGGACAAAGTGGCGGAGTGGTTGCACAACACGGACATTACCCCCAATGGGTGGACCGGCCTATCCATCGAGCTTTGGTGGCGCAACATGACAAGACCCCACTTGCCCAACCGCAAAGCCATCTCTTCGCTAGCTCTTCTTGTCACTTGGGAGATTTGGAATGAGCGCAACGCAAGGGTTTTCAACAACAAGTATGCCAACCATGATGTACTCCTAGATAAGATTAAGAGAGAGGCCCGCTTGTGGCTTGTGGGTTTTAGCCGGTGCTAAACGCTTGGGTCAAATCATGCCGCGAGTAGTCGCTTGTACTCTTCTTTTTTCTTTTTGTTCGGACTTTCTTGTCAAACTCTTCTCCTTAATTAATCGAATGGGGCAAAGCTTTTGCCCCCGTTTCAAAAAAAAAAAAAAAACATAGAAGTACACTCTTTCATGTACAAAGTTTAAGGCTAGATCTCCACTTATTTGAGGACGGAGAGAGAAGACTATAAAGTGAGCTTACAGTAACACTTGTACGACGCTTTATTTTCCTACTGTGCTGATATTGTTTGAATGGCCTCTAGTGCACTGATTGGTCAAATTGGTCAGGTAAGATGGATTTATCAGCTGCCAAGATGGAGTACCAGCTCAACTGTTCGTTGATAAGTCGGCTCCGCTACAGTCTAGCTATAGTATGTGATAAGTGATAAGGGAACTACACAGTTTGCTATACCATTCCTTGGTGTGAAACATCAACCCCACCGAACCTTCCGATTGTACTAGTTATGGACGCTTTTCACTCTTTCAGGCCATCAGCTCGCGTCATGATATATGCTCGCGTAAGGCGTCAGCCATCAATTTAGCAAGATAGCTTAGAGATGCAGAATGCTCCAGTTTGGGATCGGCGGCGGCGCCTTTCGGCTACACGGATGCAAACGGAGGGGGCAACGACCTAACTTGGTGGACAATCTGGGGGCGTCGATCGACACAAAGATGGACAAGAAAAGAAGAGCTGGACTTTGCTTGTCCCACATGTACTCTATTGCTTTATTTCTTCGGTTTCCTGCTCAGCTCCCTCCATGGCATTCTTAATTTCCTACCAAGCCTTGATGCAGATGATTACATTTAGAGTATGCAAGAACTCTTGACGACTCTCCCCCATGCCATTTTTCTGCGTCTATTTCTTTCTCTGCTCTAGCTAGCAAAGCTAGCGTCAGAAAGTGCAGGCAGCAAAGTCGCGATGGACGGCTGGGGTTGCCATATATGAGTCAATAAATTGACCGCAATCACCAGATTTCTCAAAAAGATATATTCGTTTAATCAGACTGTTTTGCTGGTCGAAGCGATTTGGTTAGCTAAGGGGGAGTGCATCCTGTAAAACCCAGACATTTTTAGGCAAAAGGATTTTGTGTAAACCTTACTAGTGTTGTCCCACACATGTACTCTTTTGCTTTGTTTCTTCGGTTTCCTGCCGAGCACTCTCCATCTCATTCTTAATTACCCTACTACCATGCCCTTGATTAAAAATGATTGCTTTTACAATGCAAGCATTCTTGACGACTCTGCCCATGCCACATTTCTGCGTTTATTTCTTTCTGCTCAAGCTATAGCTAGCTAGCGTCAGAAATTGCAGGCAGCAAAGTCATACCAATGGTTGGCATATACTCCTACTCCATATTTCTGAAAAAGATGTCGGTTTCACTCCAAGTGTTGTGTTGGCAAAAGCAATCTGGTTAGCTAAGGGGGGAGTGCATCCTGTAAAATCCAGTTAGTATCTTATTTGCCGACGAACCAGCCTAAGGCAAAAGGGTTGTGTAAACGTTAATTACAAGTGGTGCCATGCTTTGCTTTGTCAACTAAATTCTAGATTATTGTACCGCAGATTGTTTTTCTAGGAGATTCTGTCTTGGAAGTAAGAGACGAGATTCTACGGCTTTTGTTTATAGGCAGCTCGTTCAACCTCTTCAGCCTTTGGGGGCAGCCAAGGTCCAACCATGAGCAATGCAACCGTAAACAATAGCCAAGATACTTCCAAATTAACACCACAACATCAGCAACCATCAGATCTCATGACATGGTCGATCATAGCACCCATAGGGCCAGAACGATTGACTTGGAAAGATGAAAAGAAACGAAGCCGAAATGGAAAACGACGGGCCATGAGCTCACGACCACCCCATGTCGGTCACCATTATACTAACGGAAGACAAGTCAGACATATCATGCAAATGCAGTCCACTTTCTCTCACTCTCTTTTCCTAATGAGTAACGAGCAAACAACAAGTCCACATTCTCCTGGTGCTCTTCTTTCATTATTCCTTTGTTGGTTCGGACCTTGCCCCATGTAGAACCAGAAGAGCCGATACGTACCCAACTAACTAACTGAAAACCGCCGATCCCCAATCATGCATACAGTGGATCTTGCAGCTGGGTTTCGAGCTAGCTGGCTGGACCCACATGTTCAGCTTCCTTGCATAACTAACGTATGTCTTGTCTAATCCCGCTGAAACTATTTCGAAATCTGACACCAACCGAGAACGAGGCCGAAGTTATGCACGTCGACACCAATGATTTGTTCTACACATAATGGCTTTAGGGGTTTGACGCCACTGCCATTTGCGCCAAGCTCACTTGTTGGCCCTACTTCGACACCTGGATGCCGACTGGCACAAATTTGACTCCATTCTCTTTTTTTTGCGAATGAAATTTTACTCCATTCTCGTTGGCACCGAATGTAAGGTTATATTTTGAAGTAGTTTTGGCCGGAGTTAGATGATGCCAATTTTGTAAAAGAAAAACTATTATATGTTTTCATCTATATCGAGGCGTCTATGCTTGATTTGTGGTGACTTTTCATCAATGTCAAGACCCGTCGTATGTTTTTTTGGACTTAGTCTCCAAAATATGCTTATAGAGTTAGGGTGTGCGCATCTACGTTCATAGAGATAAATGCATGTATATAGGCTTGCTCCAGTACAACCCCCTCCCCAAACTCAACAAAATCCAACCGGTATTATTTAGGCCCATATCCAAGCCCAGATCCAAAACTCAGTATTCCCACGTATAGGCATACAGTCGCCGCAAGACAGTCCGGCGGGCACCGCAAGACAGTCCGGCGGGCACCGCAAGACAGTCTGGCGCCGCAAGACTGTCCGGCGTAAACACCACAAGACAGTCCGGTGCCACAAGACAGTCCAACGCAAGCACCGCAAAACAGTCCGGTTAATCTCGTTCCCAACGCGATGGACAGTCCGACCGAATTGCACCGGACTCGTCGGGGCGGACTATCCGGCCGTTCGTCGCGCCGTCACGCCGCCGTCTAGCCTGCACGCCGCCCCAACCATACCGGTACGGACCTACGAGACATTGCCGAGACTCGTGTCGTCCAGCTTCGCCTCACAGTGCCTCGTGGCTGCCCATCACCACTTTGTTGCTCCTCACGCCCGACGGCCACGACCGCCACCGCGCTGACGAATCGCCACCAATAATCCACGTACATACATAATTATATATATACGTATGCGGTATACAATTTAGTTGGATCATACGGATTTTGTACAGGGCTACGTATACCCGTTTAATATTAAACGAAGGGGTATCAAGCGATCTCAGCCGTCCTTGTATTTAAGTTTGCTTTGAGTTTAGGGGAGGGGTTGTACCGGAGCAAACGCCTTGTAAGTATTGGCTTGTTTTGAAAAAGAAAAACTCACGTCGCATCACATGCATGACATAGGGAACGGGAAAGCAAACTTGGCGTTGGCTTGCCAATTTTCTACTGGTCGAGAGCCGAGACTAGACTAACATGCGCATGCACGATCGATCCAATCCATCCATGATCGATGGTGCTCCTTTTTCTTTTGTCGTTCCTCTCCGTCCACGTCGTCGGCTTGCCTCGTCGCATCAATGGTCCGCGGCGTCGTTTATGTCTTGTCACGACACGGTACAGAAAGTTTTCCAGAAAGTCGTCTGGGAGTATCTTAATAAGGAGCAAGAAGAAGAAATCATGGCTTCTGAAGACCTGAACCAGAGCAGCACACAGGAATGTTCCCCGGCCGTGTACTACGTAGTAATACAGTGTGCTTGCTAGCTTGAGCTGAAAGATGTTGCAATGAGAGCAATATGTAGACTTGTAGAGTACGTGTACAGAGGGGCACGTGTTAGGACAGAAGCGCTAGCTGAGCAGGACGCTTTGTCGATCGCCACAGGAAACCGAAAATTTTGACTTGGGATGATGGAGAAGTTCACTGCATCTGAGAGGACAAAAGGTGGGCCGCCAATCGATGGATGGTGATTTCGATCTCGACAGCAATGAGCAGCGCGGGAAAACGTTTTTCCTTGCGTATTGTCCTTCCCGGAGGAAAAGAAAAACGACGTGTCACCCACACTCCCCGCAAGGAAGTTCATCGTGCGGAGAAGCTTTGCATGGTACCTACCAAAGAAAATCAAGCAAACATTTTACGTACCTATACCTCCACATCATTCCTATATCAACCTCTATTATGAGATGTAACGTCACGTCGCTACATATGTATATGTGCTAAATTATTTAACCGGGACCGGCACGCGTCGGTTTCGAAGGTGCACAAATGATACTATGATTCCATTCCGATGTGTCATAGTGTCGATGTATGTTGGTTCCGCACGGGCTCCGCCTAGCTGCAAGGTGAAGTAAGGCGACCCACAATGAAATTGCAAAAAATAAAACCACTGTACATGTTGTTAGGGCCTAGGTCTAAAAAACCACCACGGGACAATTTTTCAGAAAAAACCAACAGACGCAGAAAGCATGGGCACACGCTTGAGCTCGTTTGACGTTGTTTCTGACACTGGAGGCCCACCTGCAAACTACCTAAAATTGTAGTGGGTTTTTTTTGGCAATTTTCTCGGTGATCCACATAAACTTCTTAAAGTTTGACAAACTATATGGAAAAAGATGTCAGCACTTATAATCTCAAAACAATATCATTAGAATGATTGTAAAAGCTGTATGCATTCTAATTTGAAAAGGAAGGAGTATGTATTGTGCGAGACATCACCAGGGAAAGAGACTCGGCAACGAGGTTGAAAATTTAAACAATTGGTCCAAGGTCTGGTTGGAGAAACCCAAACCGCAGAAAGCATACTATAGAATACTACGCCAAAGTTGAGAACCAACCTGAGGTTGGGTGGCTAGGAGGATGGTCGTACCCCCAGCCCACCAGAGTTCAAATCGCAGGTTTAACATCTGTGTGTCTCATAAAGGCGGAATATTCATTCAGTGGGAGGCGACGTTCCCGTCGATAGCGAGGCGTCTGTGGTGACTTTGTCAATTTCAAGATCCAATCCGTCAGCCCAGTCTTCCGGAGGTGCTAATAGGGGTACATGTGTGCGTTCATAGGAGTGAGTGTATGAACGTGTATGTGAGTGTCTACGTTTGTACTGTGTTTTTTTTAAAAAAATAGTACGCCAAAGTTGTACTGCTGCTGGGATTAATACGTGGGCTAGCTATTGAATACACCAAGTTGTCATGTTGCTACAGATTAATATGTGGATTGATTTCCTCAAAGCTACAAAGTGCTGCAAGTTTGAACACACTGCAGTACCAGTAGTACTACCCATTCCAGATGGGAAATTTATGAGTTGTATTGTTGCATGGAGACCGAGATGATACTAGTATACTGCATTGTGTGATCCGAGAGTGTGATCCAGGAACGGGCTTTGATCGACCAAGTTTAAGCTCGGCAAACAAGTGGGGTTATTTTTTGTGATACCAGCCTGCTTCCACTCCAGTTCTTTCATTGTAGTCTGTTTCCCGAGGTCATGAGGATGTGCAAACTACTCCTACTTGGGATCGATGGATGCCGCGACTTGGCAATGCGCCAACGCTTTTCCTAAAGTGTCTCTGGTGGAGTAAACTACCCGATACCCAAGACAAGAGCGCAGCCGCCCACGAGAATAAAAGATGGATCTTGCTCGTTACCCCATGATCATGAGCATCACCGTTTCTTGCTTGTGCGCCCTGACTTCCTTTCCACATCGGAGTCAGCAGATCAGGGAGGAGACTGACGGGACCGTAGTTTACGGAGGGCCGAGGCTGAGCGACCCATCCCAGTGCCAAAGGGCGGTGATGGGCTTGGGCTGGGCACTGGCGTTCGTGCCTCCTCGTCGCGCGAGCCGACCGATGCGTGCGGCGTGCCCTTGTTTCTTCCCTAGCTACTACCCACTCACTCCGCTGTCGCTCCACAATAGAAAACACACATGCTACTACCGTATAAAAAACAGTGCCAAACTAGCTAAGAAGCTCGATCGTGCTCAGACGGATGACATGAGACGAGAGCTACCATCTCCGTTCCGAATACATGGCATCACGAGCCACTCCAGAACAGTTCATGGTATCGTAATTTTGCATGAGCTAGATGGACGACTTTTTTGTATGGGAAACTAGATGGACTACTTCGAAGGACTGAGCAGGGATTGTCAAATCACAAGTTTGTATGTTGTCAATTGTCATTCCCAGCAATTTGGCATTGGGCTGGCGAGTTCAACAGAATTGGGCGTCAGAGTTCGGCCTAGCTAGTCAATTGAGACCGAACCTGGGCTTGGGCTGGGCTAGGAAGAAACCGTCATACAGAAACCACGAGCCTCTCTGTCCCCGGCCCATATCAGGAAAAGACTCGCGCGACCACAGCACACCGAAGCCTCGTCCTCCCCAGTCCCGGCCGCGGAATCCCCAAAACCCTAGCCACGCCCCCGCCGCGCGGCGCCGCGCGACCCGCCGGATCCACCAGCAGAGGAGCGGACCGGGGCTGCCCTAGCCAGCCGAGGCGGCGGCGATGGCGTCGTCGGTGCTGGAGGCCACGCGGGCGGCGCACGAGGACCTGGAGCGGCTCGAGCGCCTGGCGGTGCGCGAGCTGCAGCGCGACCCCGCCAACGCGCGCGACCGCCTCTTCCAGTCCCACCGCGTCCGCAACATCATCGACCTCCTCGTCACCACCTCCGACAGGCTCGTAAGCACCTCCTCCCGCAGTCCAACTCTCTCCCTAGGGTTTTGCGCTTGATTTAGCGGCTCTAGCTTCGTAGTCGTGCCTGGCCTGGTGCCGCCGGAGATTGGCGGTGTCGCATCTCTGCTCTCCGTACTTAGGTGTGCTTTAGAGCAGGGCCACGAGGCTTGGTTTTGCCCAATGCTTGAGATATCCGGTGCCCGGTGAATTGAGAGCCTTAGGATGGCCTCTTGCTATGCTTTCGCGTTGGCTGGCTCGTGCTAGTTCTGTCGAGGTCCAGATTCGAGCTTGGCAGCTGTTTTTTCGGCTCTATTCTTTCTTGCTAAAATTAGCCTGACGGTACATGAAACGCCTGGATGTTTTACATCTTGTATCCTCAGTGCTGCTGTTTTTCCCCCTTTCAGTTGCGAGCAAAGTATATTTTTCTGGAATTGCCTGTTGTTCTTTGTTCTAAGGTGATTTTGCTGTTGTGGCTGTTATCTAGGTGGAAATCTACGAAGACAAGGACGGTGCTAGGAAGGAAGAGATCTCCAACCATTTGACTGCTCCAGCACAAGACGACATCTTCCACAAGTTCTTTGACAGGCTCAAAGATGTAAGTCATCAATCCTATGGCTCCTGATAATGCATGCATGGTGTATCTTTGACATATCGTTGAGTCAGAACAGCTGTAAATGGCGAAATGGTAGCAAAGCACTAGAACCTGCTGTCCATCTATCTACTGACAAAAACATTCCATGCTATTATCATTTAGTGGCTAGCGCTAAATTTGAACTCCGGACTTGCATGCCCAAGTTTGGATGATAGGGAACCAAATTCATTTGGTCAAGAACTATTACCTCTGTTTTGAAATGTGGTATTTGGATGATAGGGAACCAAACTTGCCCTATTGATAATCATTTTGCTTTTTTTAGGCTAATCATGTATAGGCAAGAAAGTGTACCACCTCTGTTCTGAAATGTAGTATGTTTGGAAAGCTAAATCGGCAAAAAATGTACTACCTCTATTGCGAAATGTAGTTGTCTTTTCTTGCCTATACATGTTTAGCCTAAAAAGCAAATAAAGTATCAGTAGGGCAAATTTTCTAGTGATCATTGGAAATTAAACTACATACGTAGTTGTGAGTTTTCCAGTTACTTTACACAATTCTGATACTGCCCTTCATCCCAGCCATGATGACCCTCTAGTCGGCCTTGTACTCTTTCTTCATTTGTGATGATTTTTCTTTTATTCAAACTTTGGTGCATGCTTGCAGATCCGTGAATCCCATAGGCGGAATCACTCCGCTCGTTTTGTCAGTGATGCTGACGATCATGAAGAGCTACTAAAGGAGGAACCAGCTATTGAATTCTCTGGCGAGGTACTCTCTACGTACATTTTCACCTTGTAATGCTGCCTTAGATGATATGGGCACTGCTGTAACCTAAGCTGTCTGTCGTTAATCTGATTCTTGTTACTTTCATACAGTTATGTTCGCTATCTCCATGTACATATGCATATTTTCTGTGGTATATGTACCTATGTTCATAAGTTCTTCCATTGAGAAGTTAAATGCATGGAAACCTTATGTTGTCTTCATCTAAAATTATCTAGTCCTGCTTCGTGCTTCAATATTGTCCAAGCTAGGTAAATCATCCATGAATTCTGTGTGCTAAGAACTTTAAAGAGTCCACTAGTGCCCCTGTTTTCCTTCTTACTACAGTAGTCTTGAACTCGAGGGTATCTCCATTGTGATACGTGTACTTTAATTTCTGCAGGGTTATTTGATTCCTCTTGTAGGATCACGGTGCTATGCATGGTAAGATTTAGGTTAATGACAAGATACTGGGATGGAGCATGATAACTTGAGAATCATTTTTCTGTACTATTATTGTTGTGATTTGCATTATCGTGTAGTTATAATCCTGCCATATCCACATTGCATGTTCACCCCATTGGTGCTGTTGATATTTTATATGCCTTCTTATCGCAGTTACTTTTAAGTGTGCTAATTTTCCTTTTCTACATTTTGCTAGGAAGCATTTGGTCGGTACCTGGACTTGCATGAGCTCTACAACGAGTTCATAAATTCCAAGTTTGGATCGCTCATGGAATACTCGGCATATGTTGGCACTTTTTCTCAGACGGAGAAGATCACACATAGTCTAAAAGCTACCAGGTATGCAATTGTCATCTTCTCTAAGACCAAGGGCATGTCTCCTGGAACGAGCTGCTTTGAAAATGTCGCATGCATCTTAGATATATTTTCCTTTTTCTATTGGTGGTGGTTATGACACTTGAACAATGAACTGGTCAATCCGGTTGATCAGTATTTTGTGGGGAAGAAACACTAATATGTAGGTGTTGTGTTATTTGGTAGAAGGTGAATGTACATGCTGTTGGGGTTGACCTCAGCAAGGGTGACCCCAGTCATTGTGGTAAACGCCATGGACATAAGTCACATAATTTGGTTTGAAATGATGCTCTTTCCTGTGTGCACACAAGGCTGTGTACAGGGAACTATACGTTGCATTCACACTTGTTGGTTCATGTAATCTAATGGCCTTCTGATATAGTTCTATTTTGTGGGCCAATGTGTGTCAGTTTATGTCTTGTTTGTGCGCATGGAAGGGGAAGTGGTTTTAGATTTTGTTTCCTTCACTACTTCTTGGAGGTCAGACTGTAGTTGTATTACCTGTACGGGTGTTCTTTGCTTAGTCTCATTTTCTCAAGTGCTATAAAGAGGAATCAAGTCCATGAGAACTTATGCAGGGTTATTTGATTCCTCAAGCTGAAACATTTTTATTTCCAGAATTCTCATGGCCTTCATTAAATTGATATATTGAAACAATTATTTACTTATACCGAAACTGTTTTTCTTCTGTTAACCACATTGAATGGGCTAAAATATACTACCTCTGTCCCAAATTAGGTGTCTCAGCTTTGTCTGTAGATACATCCGTATCTAGAAAAAGTTTGAGTTCCTTGTTTTGGGACGGAGGGAGTACCATATATTTACCTAACAATGCAAATGGGCACCCTTGTTGGAAGTAAGAGGAAACTTAGCATTAAACTACTAGAATGGTGGGCTTGTAGTAAGATACATGTATCAGCTACACATGATTAACCAAAATTAGTCATTTAACATAGCCAACATTTATTTGATCTCTTGTATTTTTTTTATAAATGCCATACAATTTTGTAAAGATTATTTATCTGCCAGTTTTTTTCTTTGGCAGGCAATACAAAGAATATTTGGAGCATATTTTGGAATATCTGACATATTTTCTGCGTCGCACAGAGCCATTGCAAGATCTTCAGAAGATATTTACAAAGGTCGGTCTTCTTTTACGTTGTAGTATCTTGTCTTCCTTCTGTGCTCCCACCTACTTATATGATGACATGGTCACTTAAGACACTGTTATTTACTTGCTAGCGGTTCTTATCATGATGTCTTACTGTTATGTCTACTTCTGGAGTTGCTTGTGGTGGGGCTCGCAATAAATATTTGACATAGAACTACTACATCATCAATATAGTTTAACACTTCAGCATGATAAGTAACAACTAACACACAAATTCTATGTACACCTGTGCAGTTGGAAAGTGATTTTGAAGAACAGTGGGCCAATGGAGAAGTACCTGGCTGGGAAAATAGGGGCACAGAAAAAGAATCTGTGCTGCAAGAGTCTGAAGTAGACCTTGATTACTATAACTCTGTTGAAGAACTTGTAGAGCTTGGTCCGGAAAAGTTGAAAGAGGTTTGGTCTTGTAACAAACTATTATTAGCGAACATTATATTTAGTTTCATCCTTCACTTGGTCTTCTATTTATTTAATTAAATTACACTTTTATCAGGCTTTAGCTGCTCGTGGATTGAAAGGCGGTGGCACTGTTCAACAGCGTGCAGAGCGACTCTTCTTGCTGAAGGTGAGCATTGAACGCTATTGCTATCTTTGCTGTCATTTGTTATGGCTACTTCTGAGTTCTAAATTTGTCTGCCAATGATCATATTTTTCAGCATACACCATTGGAACAATTGGACCGTAAGCATTTTGTAAAAGGTTCACGTAGTTCTGTCTCAAATGTGCCTTCTAATGGCAACAATTCCAAGGATGATTTGAAGAAGGAAATTGCCTTGATCGAAGTAAAGATGAGGCGCCTGTGTGAGATTCTTGATGAGGTCAGCTCTTCTTTCTTATTTGGGCACAATAACATGTTTAAGTCAGACATGATCATGCCTGTTTACTGAAGATTGGCCTTGACCCAGGACACTTCCTTTGAATTTTTTAATGATTTGCCCAAGTTGGTTTCAGATGCCCCAAAATTGAGCAGACATCTGATGATTTTCCTGAGGGGTTTTGCACATTAAACCATCATTCACAAAGACCCCCCCCCCCCCTCTCTCTCTCTCTCCCTTTGGCAAATCATCAAAGAAAGCTCAAATTTGGTGCATTTTAAGCACAGTCAGACGCCCCGACATGGGCAAATGATATAAGTCATACCAACTTCGGGCAAATTGTTTAAAATCCCTAGCAGTATAAATACGAAGCTATCTGAGAAGCTCAACAGTTTGCAGTGTATCTAAAAGAGGCCCTCAGAATGCTGTGGAAAAAACTGTCTTTAAGTGAGCAAAATGATTATACATCAACACCTGTCATGAATAGTTGTTACCCAGGTGCTGCTGTCATCAATGCCATGCCATGCCATGGTATACCTTTTTCAATATGTTGCGTACCAAAGTATTGTTGTTGGTACACCAAGAGCTCCATCTGCACAAGGACTAAATTACAGCTAGATTTGGAGCCAGTATTCCAATGTGTATATGGGATTGTAGTTTATTACTTCTCTTGAGGTTTACAGAGTTTCCTCTTTGTTGCTAGGACTTCTAATCTGTCTATTTGGAATTTAACCTTCTGCTCATATGTTTATCTTCCGTGCAGATCATTGTAAGAACAAAGGAAAATGCCGAGAAGAAACTGACTTTGACCTATGAAGAAATGGAAGCAGAACGAGAAGAGGTTCTTAGCTTCCCGTAATCAGTATCTAATCTTACGTTCTGTTTTCTATTTTTTTTTTTACTTTTGTCTTCTGTATTTGTTATAGGAAGAAGTACAAGCTGATAGTGAAAGTGATGACGAAGACCAACAAATCTACAACCCTCTCAAGTTACCAATGGGCTGGGATGGAAAACCTATCCCCTATTGGCTCTATAAGCTTCACGGTCTTGGTCAGGTAACCACTAGCCAGTCTTATCATTGTTAATTATCATTTATCCCATCACTTATTTTGTCTTCGCTTACAATGCTGTTTATTGAATATCTTTGTGTGATTGTACTAAATGTTCTTTGTAGATATATGGTTGGATGCCAGAAAATGCCAAAACCTAAGTTAGCCTAGTTTTACTTTGTTAGGGTTCATTGCCAAACTTGTGTACTGTATTAGCCTCACAACCCCAGTTCTAACAAAACATCGCATAAAGTGCGACTGCCATTTTGTTAGCCACAGATTGACCACAGCTTGGGTGTCAATCTGTGGCAGCGAACCGAACATGTGCATATATGGCTGGATGCCAGAAAATACCACACATAAGTTAGCCTAGTTTTACTTTGTTGGGGTTCATTGCCAAACTTGTGTACTGTATTAGCCTCGCAACCCCAGTTCTAACAAAACATTGCATAAAGTGTGACTGCAATTTTGTTAGCCGCAACTAGGGTGTCAATCTGTGGCAGCGAACCAAACATGTGCATATTATTTATATTAACTACAGACCTGGCTCAGTGTTTGCTGGGTACCAATATTTGCTAATTATGTATGTCCTATAACTTAAGGAAGTGTTGACCAGCAAGGCAAACTTAGGTTCACATCTTTCTCTTATAATTGTGTTATCCGTATTTGCCAACTTCGAGATACTACATGCTCCGTTACCAGAAAGTGTTAAATTTTAATGTTTGCTAGCATGTTCTGCCTGTCAAGTATTAGACTGAATTTGAAAATCAATGCATCCTTGCTATTATGTGCCCGGATATTACAGGCATGTTTGATGCTAGAGCACTCATGTTTTAACTGTGACAATTTGTCATCAGGAATTCAAGTGCGAGATATGTGGCAACCACAGTTACTGGGGGAGAAGGGCTTATGAGCGCCATTTCAAGGAGTGGCGCCACCAGCATGGGATGCGATGCCTTGGTATTCCTAATACCAAGAACTTCAATGAAATCACATCCATCGAGGTATACCACCATAGTTGATTTGTGTGCTTCTTGATTCATCTGGATAAACATTGAACATGGGCTATGCATGTGTATTATTTCTGCTTGGTCAATTTTGTTTTGCAACGAAGTGCTTTGACATATCTGATTCATGTTTGGCAGGAGGCCAAGGCACTCTGGGAGAGAATACAATCAAAGCAAGGGCTGAACAAGTGGCGGCCAGACTTGGAAGAAGAGTACGAGGATACAGATGGCAATATCTACAATAAGAAGACTTACACTGACCTGCAGCGGCAAGGCCTGATATAGAATTGTAGCTGTGATCCTAGTTCACTGCCGCGTGCTAAAATGGCTGGTCTACTGTTCCATGGAAATCTGTTGACTTGCCCTGCTGTCGTAACCTTGTATTGACACATTATTTCTAGCAACATGGTACTTCGGAGATGACTGTTTTCTTCCTGTTACATTGCCAAATGTGCTCTAGCCGCCACTTTGCTCGGCTTGCTTTGCGTTTTCTCTGCGTGACAGATAATTGTGTGATGTGGATGGATATTGAGGTGATTTGTCTGTGTGAGAATCAAGAGGCGTGACACTTGCCCAAGTTAGTTTCTGCTTTTTAAGCTGATTGCCCTTGGATGAACCGTGCATCTGCAAATTGAAACAGAGGATTGTACCCAAGATTCCCATTCTAGTGGTGACAGTTGATTTTGTATTTTTTTTAAATGTAACATACTTATACATACTTATGTTTTTATTTTGTAACATTCCTTAGAAGTTCATGAATCCCTATAAATTTTTCTTATGCCCCAGAGGTGCAAAACCACTACGAAGAATCGGGCCTGACGTACCCAAAAATCCAAAGCAATTCGCACTACAAGTTTTCTTTGACACACGCTACAAGATGAAATTTCACAACAAATAAGCGTTGGTGTTCTAGAAAAATAAAAATAAAATGAACTTCCAAACCTGTTGTGTCATTTTCTTCATGGGACACAACAATATTTTTATGAATTGCATGTTATGGTTTCAGTGTATCTACAACTCTGACATTTCTCCATAATTACGAAAATGCTGAAACCGCAAATCACTACTAGAACATATCAACAGGTTTATGTTAAATGGTTAAATGCTTCTTCGCAAAAGAGTTAGTTCAGAATTTAAATCGGACCAAGTACCATAGTTAGAGTTTATTTTATATTCCAATGTACACATTTTTGTTGATAACTAGTGTAAATTCACTGCAGGGAGGTCACTGATGTCATTGATTTTTCTACAGGTTACTGGATTGCCTACTTCTGCACAATAATCCAGCAGCCTTCTTACAGTAGACAGTTTTTCATTGTTTTTACATGGGAGATGGTAAGACGACCAGATTTCTCACCCTTGCTGTAGGTCCTCTCAATCTAAGAAAACAAACAATTCTTTCAAAAATTGAAAACCGAAAGAACACATAAACTGAGTCGTGTTACACTGTTATCTAGAGTTTAAAGATACAAACAATTCTTGAGATCAAACAATCTACTCCCGCTTAACCTTTGATCCCGCCGGGTGGCATGGATGCACAAAAGCCAGCAGGGAAGATGTACAAGAAATATGTAAAGATATGTGGTGCTACTCCATTCCCACAAGAACTCCATGGACACCTAGAAATCTCCAATGTCTACTGTCCAGGTCCCCTTGGAAAGCCCTTTCATAATCAACAATGTGACTGGAGGGAAGCCAAAGATGGCAAGTAATATATTTGACGCCAACAATACTGTCCGTGGGAGGAAATTCATACCAAGTCGTGCTTTCACCGGCCGAGAAAACACACATTGGGATCACAATCAGGGAACCAAGCTGAGAAGTAGCAAAATTTATTATTGACATCAGCCCCAGCCCTATTGAGATGGAAGTGATCATCGTGGCCTTCAAAAGTTTACATTCGACCCCAGCAGAGTATGGTGAGCCTAACATGGTGATCAACACAATAATGGAGAGCACCACCCAAATCACTGCACTTTGTATTGGTGTACCATCGGCAATTTGACTAATGTATGGCAACAAACATCATTACTTAGGATAGCGCAGTACTTCCTCCTCCATCCTCAAATAAGTAGATGTTTAGCTCCAAACTTTGTCCATAAAAAGTGTACTTCTATCTTTTCAATGCACTTTAAAATAGTAAAAATTGCTTCTCTCTCAATGCACGGAAATCAAACTCAATTATGTGTCCCTCGTTTTTTTACATGCACTTAGCTTATTGGAGGTGAAAGAATTAAAGAGAAGTGAGATATTGGTTTGCATCTGTATTTCTCACCTCACTTCATAATTTATCTTGGAAACCCGCATGTACACTTATTTCTGGACAGACGAAGTAAGGTGCAAAGCATTGTGAAAGGTCTTCTTATATGGGTGAATTCCGGTATTTACCCCTACTTTGTCGATTTTGACATTAATTACCCCATTTAACAAGTTTTCATCCTAATTATCCCATTTAGGGAATGTTTTGCCAAATTTTACCTCCTTTAAAGAATTAGTGTGTTTTGACATGTGGATCCACGCCATCAGGTCCATGTGGCGTGATACATATGCGGTTTTCGGCGTTCTGCCTTTTTCTCGCAAACCAGATGTAAAGGAGAAGATGAAAGAATTGGGTTTCAACCCTTGAGACACCGTGTATTATCAGAAGAGATGGATCAATGGGAACTCTATGGTTGAGCTAACAGGTGATTCATGTGTGACGAAGATGCTAGAGGAGTTTTGAACCTTATCTGGCCAAAAACCGCATATGTGTCACACCACATGGACTAGATGGCATTGACTCACCTGTCAAAATGCTCTAATTCTTTAAAGAGGGTAAAAAATTGGCAAAACTTTTCCTAAATGAGGTGATTAGGATGAAAATTTGTTAAATGGGGTAATTTGTGCTAAAATTGATAAAACAGGATAAAAACTGGAATTCACTCTTTTATATGCCATCCCTTGTCCTTGATGCCATTTCTCATTTCACGCAACCCAAAGGTTTAAGATTCCCTGTGAAACCCACTACTTTCTATATTGCTTATTCACAACGCAAGCTGTAGTTCTTTTGATCCCGTGGAATCCTCTATCTATAAATTCGTTACATATCATGCTCAATTGTTTCTGCATCGAGGACAATTTCCCAGTCTCTTGTGACATACTGGCAACTGGTAATTAATATATCTCGATCTCGCGCTTCTTTTCGCTCTCCTTTAATTTAACTCTGATTACACCAACTACTCAAATATATGTCTTTTTCGTAGCTCTTTTACAGTGCTATGGAATAAATATGGGCTATCTATCCGCCATAATTTAATTAATAGTTAAACTTAACTGCTATTATACTCTAACACAAATCTTACATTGGACATATATAATTTCATTTTTTAGCTATTCCCAACCAAGCTAGCTTATTACACCGATCTTCACACATCGTCAAACTTCGCTCATGTTCCGGTACGCCACCCACGCGGATGAGTATGTCCGGCCGCCGCCAAGACCGCTGGTGCTGACGGAGAACAAAACCCCACCAGGCGATCCACAGCAGGTAATGGTCGATCTTGACTCTGGACTTGTCCGGTGTGCGGAGTTTGCAAGAATTTGGAATCAGTGGCTTTCACATGGCACAGCATGGGATTTTTGTCGACTGATACTCATGGTTTATTCTTGCGGTGTTCATTGGTGTTTGAGCTTTCTTTATTCATTTTGTCAGACAGATATTAGAGCTTGCCTTTCTTTAAAGGTTTTCAGAGGCAGACTTTTATTTTTTTTCTTGAACTAATTCGGAGGGGGTGGAAACTGAAGCACCTCGTTTCTTCGTTTGTTGAACTTTTTTCTATCCTCAACGTCTAGCTGATGGTCAGAGAGTGGATAGCAATGATATTACTTGTAGCTACTCAATCTGAGGTTTCAGTTAGACCTTAGGATTGACTTGATTGCAAGATTACAAAGTTTATGAACTCTGCTTAGTATCTCTTGTGATACCTGAAATTAAGCCATTGGACTCAAATTATGTGCAGATTAGCACAGTGATTAACTGATAAACAAAAAGAAATCGACATCATTGGAACGAGGATAAAACAAACTTTTAGCCCTCGTGAGTTTTGAAGCCAAATTCAGCCTCCCTAAGAATATTGTCGTTGAGAATTTCTAGAAACTTTTGAGTACTGGTGTTTAATTTCCACGTTGCTTTCATCAATTCACATCTTCAAATGATACTAGTATATGCTGCTGCTCTGTAACTAATGCAAGAATTTTAACGCTTTGTCCCTGACACGGTAACCTTTTAGGTTCACATTTCAACCTTGGGAGCAAACAAGATGCGGGTTTCCTGGGTCACCGACGAGCGGAGCAGGGCGGCGTCCGTGGTGGAGTACGGCACATCTCCGAAGAAGTACACGGCGTCCGCCAAGGGAAGCCACACGACGTACCGCTACGGTGTATACCAGTCCGGCGCGATTCACCACGTAACAATCGGCCCGCTCAAGCCCAGCGAGACCTACTACTACCGGTGCGGGAAGGCCGGCGACGAGTTCAGCCTCAGGACTCCTCCGGCGAACCTGCCCATCGAGTTCGCCGTCGTCGGCGACCTCGGGCAGACGGACTGGACCAGGTCGACGCTGTCGCACATCCGCGGCAAGGACTACGACGTGCTGCTGCTCCCCGGCGACCTGTCGTACGCGGACAGGGTGCAGCAGCGCTGGGACTCGTTCGGGCGGCTGGTGCAGCCGCTGGCGAGCGCCCGGCCGTGGATGGTGACGGAGGGCAACCACGAGATGGAGCCGCGCCAGCACGATTACGATGACGCGTTTGTTGCCTACAACAATCGGTGGCGCATGCCGCACGAGGAGAGCGGCTCCCAGTCGCAGTCCAACCTCTACTACTCCTTCGACGCGGCGGGCGGCGCGGCCCATGTGGTGATGCTGGGCTCGTACGCCGGTTTCGAGGAGGGGTCGGAGCAGCACGCGTGGTTGAAGAAGGACCTCGCCGGCGTGGACCGGCGGAGAACGCCGTGGCTACTGGCGCTGCTGCACGCGCCGTGGTACAACACCAACGAGGCACACCAGGACGAGGGCGAGAGCATGCGCGCCGCCATGGAGAGGCTCCTCTACGAGGCCCGCGTCGACGTCGTCTTCGCCGGACACGTTCACGCCTACGAGCGCTTTGTAAGTCTTACAGTCCTAGCTGTGTCCATTTCTTTTCTACCAGCGCTTTGGAAGCACTACTCATCGACCAATTGATCATCCAACTGACCAATTTTGTGGCTGGTGATCTAGACGAGGATCTACGACAACAAGGCCAACAGCCGGGGTCCAATGTACATCACCATCGGCGATGGCGGCAACAGGGAAGGCCTTGCTTCCAAGTAGGATGATTGATCTCCCATCGAGCTGCTCTTGATTTGCATGGATCTCGCTGTAATTTTGATTTTGTTTTAATGGATTCTTATATTCTTTGAAGTTTCATCGAGGATCACAAGTCGGCGCATCTTTCGGTGTTCCGGGAGGCAAGCTTCGGGCACGGACGACTGAGCATCGTCAACGAGACGAGCGCCGTGTGGAGGTGGCACCGTAACGACGACCAGTACGCCACCGTGGCTGACGAGGTTTGGCTGGAGAGCTTGTCTAGTTCAAAGCCGGCGCCCCAAGCAGCCGCATGCCGGTCGTTTCGCCCATGATTGAGCAGTAAATGTCAATGCTCAGTTCCTCGCGTCTGCTCAAAATTACCCCTCGTGTATTCTATAAATAAGAAGTTTTCGTTTTTCATGTTTTTTGTTGTACTACAAATTACTCAAAATATATAAAATTTGTGGTATAAATTAGCATTATTAAAAAGTATTTTTAATACAAATTCAACGAGACTAATTATGTATAATATAATAAGATTTTATTGATCAAAATTTTCAGTCAAAATTTACCTTAAAATACACGTGCACCTTATTTATCGAAATTTAGTACAAAGTTGTACTAAATCCGAGTCAATTAAAAGAGGCCGGAGGGAGTACAATAGAATTAAAGAGATAATCCGCAACAAATATCCATGTATTCTATGCATATACTGATTCATATTCATATCATATCGGTCCAGAAACTCAATTCGGCTCCCGGATGCGTATGATTTCTAAACATCGTGCCCCGCTAAGAAACATGCTCGTAAGATACAATCATACAACGCAGAAACTCAATTCGGCTTCCAGGTGCGTATGATCCCTCTACCATAAAAACATATTTTCAAGTGTTGAAAAATTTTGACAAAAAAATTTACATGTACATCTCCATAATATATGTGTATTCGTCAAGTTTCACGAAAAAATGATATTTTTTGTAGTCTAAGAGAAAAAGAGAAAATTTATCTTGTGACAAGTCTTTGTTTCAGCACTGAATTTTGTCTTTTTTACACACGTCACATTGATTTTTCATGAAACGACTTTATGAGCGTGTAGCACATGAGGATGTACGTGCGAAATTTTTGTTTCAATTTTTTAACATTTTAAAATGTGTCTAACATGTATTTGAAAATAAACGGAGCATATGATCCCATGTGCCAAAACATCACTCCCAGTACCGGATCAGTTTATGGCTAGCTAAGCTATACTACAGCTTATTATATGGAGAGTGGATTTTGTACACGCAGGGATGGGTACGTGAGCTATCATGTCCCTTTGTTACAGTTTGAGATTCGTGCCACTATTTTTAGATCTCACATATTTGTGCACTAGAAAAATAGGTCCCATCGCAATGTACTTTTCGCCAGTGCCCTGAAATCCAGTTGGAAGTAGCCTTTTCGGCATACCACTGTACCATTCGTAGGCCATGCACCTTCTCCCTCTCGGCAGTCTCGTCAGCCCGCCCTTGGATGCCGCACCAGCGTGGTGACACCACCACGCGTGCACACGGCCTACACGTTATCCGTGTTCGCCGTAAGCTCACGTAGCGCATGTGTCGCGCTCTCCCTGGCTGGAATCGTGGCACCGGCAGCGGCGTTCTCCGGCAACTGCACAAGCGGGGCAATCACGCCCGCCTTGACTAGCTTTCCTCTGTATGAGTCTGAGGTCGCGATGACAGCTACGGCGCCGGCGGCCTCCTCTTGGATGCTCGAGCCTCGTGACTCAAGGAGGCCGACGAGCATTGCGACACCGTCGTCCATGTCGATAGCGATGACACGCATGCAGGCCTCGTCTTCGGACACGAGCTCGCAGATGGTGGCCAGCGCCTGGGCTCGCTGGAGTAGTCTGGACGGGGCCGCCTATCCTGATCCTGGAGAAGAGGTTGAAGAACCTCTTCGACGAGACGACGATGCCCGCGTCGGCGCCAGGCCTCACTGCGAGGATGGCCTGGAACAGTGCCGGCGCGCCAGAGGAGGAGGCCATCTCGTTGAGCTGCCCCACGTGCGCCTCCAGCTTGGTGCTGAGGCATCATGCGCGCACACATGCCTCCGACAGAACATCGACGTGACAGATGCCGGCAGCTGCGCGATGCTGCTGAAGCTGATGTACACGGACGCCGGCGGCTGTGAGTCGAGCCACGAGATGACGCGGCCGGCTTCGACGTCAGCATGGTTGCCGCAGCCGGTCCTGGTGCATCACCACCCTCGGGAGCCCGACAAGCTTGAGGGGGAGGCCTGCCTTGGTAGCGCCCTCGAAGGCAGTCAGCGCACAGCTAGCACTTAGTGTTGGCCGTGATCGCCACACCATGGTTGTCCATGTGTTGGAAAATGTTTTTGTCTCAGACTGCAAAGGCACAATGGAGGCGGTTGGCTTCCCAGACTGTGCGTAATGACGCTGTGGAAGCTGATGCATAGCACGGACAGCGGCGACCGTCCGTCGAGCCACGAGCCACGTGAAGTGCAGCACCAGCCTCGGGCTGCCGAGGGCATCACACGCCTAGCCATCCACGGGTTGCAGGAGTCGGCGAGGAGGAAGTCCGGTCGGCGCAGCAGGGCCTGGAGGTACACCTCCAACGGGTTGGTAATCTTTCCAAGTGGACTCGAATACATGATCATGTCGACCATCTCGTCGGCGATATCCAGCCCCTAGGCAGTCCGAGCTGCGGGCCATGGAATTGGAGCTCGACAAGCTCGACGGCGAGGCTCGCCTGATTGGTCGCGCCCTCGAAGGCGGCCATGTTGCGCGCGGTGTTGATGGGCGTGGCGACCACGGAGACGGGCGGCCTGCCGGCGGCGATGAGGTGTGTCGGGTCTACCATGGGGATGATGAGACCCTGCGCCACCGTCGGCAACACCAAGATGTGGCCATGTGCAACAAGAAGATGAGGAGCGTTGAATTACTGTACATGCACATGCGTGGTACTGCTCACTCGTTCTCTGTCCTGCTGGTTCCTCGCGTTCAGTCTCACTCCATGGCATGGCAGGGAGCCTGGGACCCGTCCAATCAATTACGGAGTAGTAGCTTTACAGAGATTGATAGCTCGTGCACCCATCCGTGCGTGTACAAATGCATTTCCGTTATTATATGACCCCAAATAAACTTGTACTCCGTAGCACTGACCCCGTCGAATGGATGTGCACCAGTTTGCGAAGGGTGTACCAGTGGACAGTGGCAGGACCAAGGCTTGGTGCACAAGATCTATTTTGCATTCATTTGGTCTCGGAATACACATTAAGAGCTGGTTCTTCGCTTGCATATACTACGGTCTTTCACAATGGAATGTTCTTAGCACGATATCATATGCAAATTGCCTATGTGACCATAGTTAATGAGGAGTAAGATACAACCCTTACACGAAATTATAGCAAAAAAAGAGTGAATAGCCCAATCGTATGCCTACATATTACCAAAATCATTAAATGTAGAGACAACCCTAAGATACAATCTACTCCCGCTTAACCTTCGATCCAAATATATAGACCCAAATCACCTCAGTCAAAAAATGGCACCACAGTTCAGATTTTATTTTGTGCAACTCACAAATGTACACTCATTTTTGTTGGATTATTGTTAGAGGATGGTAAATGTGTAGCAAAAAGGGCCGCTGGCCATTATATTTTCCTTTATACATATCACTGGACTACCTGCTTGTGCACAACAATCTTTCACGTTGATTTTACAAAGGTAAGAAGGTAAGACGACCAATTTTCTCTTCGTGGGTCTTCTCGATCTCAGAAAACAAACAATTCTTAAAAATAACACATAAACTGAGACATCTGTTACACTGCTCTTTTGATTTTAAACCTACAAACAATTCCTGAGATCAAACAATCTACTCCCGCTTAACCTTCGATCCTGCCTGACGGCATGGATGCACCAGCACATGGATGCACAAAAGCCAGCAGGGAAGATGAACAAGAAATATGTAAAGATATGTGGCGCTACTCCATTCCCACAAGAACTCCATGGACACCCAGAAATCTCCAATGTCTACTGTCCAGGTCCCCTTGGAAAGCCCTTTCATAACCAACAATGTGACTGGAGGGAAACCAAAGATGGCAAGAAATATATTTGACGCCAACAATACTGTCCGTGGGAGGAAATTCATACCAAGTCGTGCTTTCACCGGTCGAGAAAACAGACACATTGGGATCACAATCAGGGAACCAAGCTGAGCAGTAGCGAAATTTATTATTGACATCAGCCCCAGTCCTATTGAGATGGAAGTGATCATCGTGGCCTTCAAAAGTTTCCATTCCACCCCAGCAGAGTATGGTGAGCCTAACATGGCGTACAGGATGATCAACACAATAATGGAGAGCACCACCCAAATCACTGCACTTTGTATTGGTGTACCATCAGCAATTTGACTAATGTAGTGTGGTAGCAGTGAAACAATCACAGCCCAAATTTGGATAACAAGCAATACTCTTGCAGATTGAAGCCATTTCCATGCTCCACCATCAACTTGCAGAATATCAGCACTACCCTTCATATTGTGGTCATTCATTGATTTTCCCTCAGTTTTACCTCCATCAGCAAGAGCGGCGGCAACTATTGGGAGAGGTACCACGAGCAGTGCAAAAGGAATCATATACACACCAACCGAAATGAACTTGCTTGGCGCTGTAAGTAAATATAGGAAAAACGACTGATGGAATTTCTCAAGCAGATTATTCACAGATCGTACCACGCCTTCAATTAACCTGAACCAAAAGCAGCATGTAAAAAAACATCAGGTGAAATCACAAGAAATTACTATGTTTTAAGCATGTGCTTTACAAAGAGTAGAGAAGGCATCATTTGCTGAAAAATGAAAGTGAAAGCTTTTCAACACAATAAGCTTATTAACAACATAAGTTTCTCAGCAAACCTAGTCTTAACATCCATAGCGAATTACTAAAACTACCAGGGGCAAGTTATTTTGTCTCTGTTAACCAAGAACATTGACCTTAAACATTTTCGAAGTAAAATATTCAACGTGTCAATAATTACAACATGCAGCCTGAAGTAACCCAATAAGAACTGACCTTCCACCCCTTACAAGAAAGGAAGATTTAGCATTCTCATTTCTGAGATGAAATGTTGGTGAAAATTCTAAAGAAACTGCATCAACTTGGTAGTCACGGAACGCGCCATGAGATCCGGTGGGCACTCCAAGAGCCTACTTTAGCAAAAGGCCAACAAAATTGATTAGTAAAGTCGAAAAGCTAGTGCCATTTAAGATAAAAAGGAAACTACACCATTCAGTTACCTGGTTATAAATAGAGCTAGCAAGGTTTGCAGTACCCTCCACATAATCAGGGGCTGCAATATCAAGTTTCCAGTCCGGGTTTATTTTTCTCAACAAACTCCCAACAGTTTGAATTACTTCAGCAATAACCCTAAGCCATGCAGAAGTCACTAAAGAGCTAATCCTCTCGATGTTCACACGGAAACCTTGTCTATGAACAGCTAAATAATGCACCACATTCAGGAGGTCCAAGTTTGGCATTTGGCCATTAGATGCCTCTGCATACATTGTTACACTATCTCTATCGCCATAATTCCTAGTTTCCCCAACTTTAAATATGAGAGCAGCAGCCATTGTTCCAGCACGTTTGAAATCCGTAGTTTCGGCCTTTTCTGCAATACCATCAGGTCCATTCGTAACACCAGCCACAAATGTAGGATTATGGTATTGGCTTAACCATGCAGAGACTGCAGTGTATTCTCCAAATTGTGAGTCTGCGGATAACCACACAATATCCTTTGACAGCCACTCAGCTCTACTTAAGAGGGAGAAGACAGAGAAACCAAGTGCGAGTGATAATAGTTCATTTTCCTTAACTCTCTGAGAATTATAAGGAGTAACCAATACTATTGCTTCTTTCCCATCACCTCTAGGAGCTCGTATAATGCCAATTGTATTTGTTCCAGAGTTTGTGTAGGTGCCATTAGGATGTATTGCCAAATCGTTTGTCATGGAAGTGAAGAACTTCAGAGGATGAAAATGCTTGCTATGAGGGAGGAATTCATGGTAACACACTTCCGCACCCAGCTCTTTCATTTGTTGCACTATGAATTTTGGCATTCCCCTGTGACATTTGTAGTATTAAACACAGATAAAAAAAATACCATTTACTCTTGGACAATCCAATATTTAAGTGATGTTCCTTCAGTTACTGATTATCATTTAGTATCAATATCTACTCTGTGCACATTATATTTATCACCATCCGAAAATGGCATATCCTTAACTTCAGTTTAATTAACATGTGGCAAAATTGGTTCTCCGTATGTTTACAAGCATTACTCTTTAAAACTGAACTTTAAAATTTACAGTTGCATGGATAGCCACCTATATGCTTGTTTAATTAACATGTGGCAAAATTGGTTCTCTGTCTGTTTACAAGCATTACTCTTTAAAACTGAACTTTAAAATTTAGAGTTGCATGGATAGCCACTTATATGCTTATTACTAGACTTACTACTTAGGTGTTGGGAGTAAGCATTAAAGATTCCATCACAGGAAGAACTTTTAACAGCAGGTTCAATAATATTGCACATCAATAAGAATATTTGTACAATCAAAGATGCACACTGCTAATTAAGTCCACTGTCAGCAGAGGAAGCTGCAGACAAAACAAGGTATTATATAGAATAGTAACATACATTCCATCTCTTGATTCCCCAGCTGCAGCTTCAATTCCTTTGATAAATTTGTTTGCTTCCGCGACATCTTCAGTGGAAAATAATGGATTTGCGGAGCCTAATTCACAAAGTTCCAAATCAAAATTACGGTTCATCTTTGAATGGTCATACACTGACTGCATACACGAACTGATAAATTGCCACTAGCAGAATAAGATGAACTATTGGCATTCCCATAACCGTAGTGGCTATGAATAGTTTGACTTCACTATTGAATCATGACCATCCGAAGCCACCACGTTATACCATAATCAACTCTATCTGACTGCCAGAGTACTGATAGCTCCACTAGAAATTTACAGAGATCCAAATAAGCACAGCAAGGATAAAAGATGATGGCGTACCAGGTATAAGAGCGTTCTCTGAGAGGTATGTGTTCTTTGCAAGTGCTGGGAGGAAAAGGAGTGCGATAATCCCCGCGGAACAGCACAACGCACTGGCCCGAAATGGCGAATAATGTGTCAGGGCAACAAGAAAAAGACGGATTAAGCTTGGTGCTAAAAGAGGGAGAGGAAAGATAACCTGAAGAGGATGTGGTGAGAAGCGAGGAGCCTCCCAAGGCGGACGATGAGGCGCGGCTTCGGCTGCGCATCTTCCTTAGCTGACGACTCCATGGCTGTAGTCCAGTCTAGGTCTTCCCCTGGCGGGAGGGGAACGTGCAGATCTTTGTCTGATTTCGCCGCGCGGGATAGGATCTCCCGTCAACTGACACAGTGGCGTGCTTGGTTTCTCGGCGAAGAGGGGAGGTGGGGATCGGACGGTGAGTGGTGGCGGAAAGAGTAGCGGGAGTCAGTGGTCGGTAGCGCCGGCGGCCGCGTGCCGAGCGGCTCCTGGTGAGATGAGCTAGAAGGGGGGCTGTTCACGGTCCGAGAAGGCGCGCGCGCTATACGGAGGCAGAGCACGTAGAAAACCAAGCCAAGCGGCGACCGCGCGCGCGGCTGCTCGGAAGGGGACAACGGCGGCCGGCGGCCGGCGGCGAGTGGTCGGTCTTGGTGGGGATGGAGATCGCGCCGTGGGGTTGAAGGCCTGGGAAAGGCCTTTGAAGATGCCAGCCCAACTGTTGTGTGATGCATCCTCCAAGAAAATGCAACGTTGTTTTCATCCAGAGTTAACAGAAAATTTTCAAAAATATCACACTACTACTACTACATATGTCTATAATTAGATGTTTAAGGTTTATCTAAATTTGACCGTCTAAATTTAGACAATCCTCATACATCTATTTATAGATGGAGGGAGTATTTTTTTGCAGGAAAAGTATAAACATGAAAGCACAGAAGTACTTGTCCAAGAAGGCAAAGAATGTGAAAGGGAGAATTACTCTCCCTCTTTACGCTAGCGTAAAACCTTTTAGATATTTTAAATTAAACTAGATGGATCAAATGAGTGAAGATACACATAGAACACGTCTAGGTATGTTGATGCATTTACGAGAACAAAAAAGATACTGTATTATATTAGTCAACAGATGGAGTAGTAAAAACATGAGAGGCTGGACTACCGATCTAAGGAAGAAACCGGACCCCCGCAACAGTCGGAATAGATGGAAATGCGTAGGTCAGTTCTATCAACACAACCACTTCAACCACAACTCTCGTAGGTGGCTCGCACCAGCACCTCGCAACACGTCTCGGTCCCTTCGCAATCCCGCCGGCTAAGTGCGGTTGCAAATCGACTTATTAAGCTAAAGCCTTAACAGAAAACATGGTATTGTCCACAAGAGGTCACATTTAACGATTTAATATTCTCCCCTAATCCTCTTGTCCTTGCTTCACCTTGATCACACCGTGTCTAATCCTCATTTCAACGAACTTTTTTTTAATTCGAAAGTGTTCAAGAATTGTGTCATTTTCTTATTTCTTATTCTTCCAACTATAAATCTTAAATTTTGATTTTCACCTCATAGATTCACTTGATTGCCACCGAGACACTAACTCGATAAACACATTGAAATTAAATGTACAACAATATTAAAGTTCAACTTTCACCTCATAGAAAAGGCTTGAAATTCGGTACTAGCTAGACTGATGAACATCATTCCACGAATGCCTAAGGCTCCGTTTGGATGTTTGTATTGGGAGGCTTGGTATTGCATTCAGTGCAATATCAATATCCTGTGATATTAGCATTGGTATCAATACCAATATTCATGTTTGGATGGTTACATATTTGGTGCCTAGAATTGATACCTTAGTTCAATGCCAAATCGTGTTTGGATGGTCAAAGTGATGTATTGCATTTGTATGGTCAAAATTATCACATGGGAGTGAATATGTCTTCTTTTTTTGAGGGATTTGAGGGAGAGTGAAGATATCTCCTTCTTCCTAACGTGCTGCAAAAATTACAAAGGAAAATTAAGACAGAGATATGGGGCAGCAGGGGAGAGGGAGGGCGGACATCGGCGGATCGGGAGGAGAGGAGTCGATCTTACCCTGGCCGCCAGTCGATTTGCCTGGGTCGACGGCTGGGGCTAAGGTTTCTGCTCACGTGGGGAAGAACTGGTTCGCACTCACCATCAATACCAAGCAGATGTCGAGCCCAGGAGGTGGAGATTCGGGAGGAGGTCTCGGTAGGTGAAACGGGCCATATGAATATTCAGCCCGAATACCTCAGCCGAATGTCTAATACATCCAAACGCTCCAATTTGAGGTATTCGGGCCCGAATGCCCCAATACCCAATGCCAAGCCCGAATACAAACATCCAAACGGGGTGTAACTGAATTTATAGCAACTTCTAGCGATCGATGAACAACAAGTACAAAAACACCATAGCAATTATATACAACAAAAAATCCCCCAGCCATTAGATTTGCTTGATTCTTCAAATCGACCAGCTTCCATAACTGGTTGTTAATTTTCTTTAGATCCCCCTTCAGTTCCACCAGATCTGCATTACGCATCGTCGGAACAACTCCTCTGTCGACCGCATTCTCCACAGCAAGCCCCCCCCCCTAACTATGCTCTGGAGTTGCGCCAATTGATTCCTTCAATCGAAGCCTATCAATGTACACATCGATCCAGTCAAAATGCCCGCATTTTTTTAGGATCTGAAAACGGCAATATGAACCCTAAATCCCAAATTAAGGGAATATCAAGAAAATCGAGAGAAATCAGAGAAATTTGGTGCGAGATCTAACCTTACCCCTCTTTACATGGCTTGCTCTTGCATTTCACAAACTCACGTCCACGGTTGCGATTCTCATGCGCCCGTACAAGTCAACTGCTTCAGAGGCTCCAAGCGTGGGCAGTTAGAGCATCTTGTCAACGGCACGACACCATATTGCGGCCATGACGGGAGGCCGAAGTGAAGCTAGACATCACTCGCCGGCCGGAGAAGGGTTGTCGTCGCCGGAGAAGAAGAACAATGGGGAGGCAATGGCACGAGCACGCGCGCAGGGCTGGTGGGCTCCCTTCTTGCAATGTTGAACTAGGAAAGTTGTGGATCCGGCGCTCACGTGGATAATTTGTGGGCCCCACATCTGGGTAAGTGGATAGAGGTGTCCACAATGGGACCCGACCCAATGCAGCCCTACTCGCCAGCATGTTACGGTAACACTGACGGTCAATGCCATTGACTAAACGACAACACACGTTTTAGACTTTGTGAGAGTTTCAGACAAGAGGTTGGGCAAAAGTGAGGAAGAGTTTAGCGTCTGCACAAAAGTGACTACAACTAAGGACGAGGGGTACGAAAATAGAAATATTTTTTCTTAAAAAAAAAGAAAATATAAATCTTTTTTTTTATCATGGGCATAGTTAATATAAAGAGGATGCCAACAACCCTAGCTAAGCTCGACACCTCTCGCAACCCTAGCTACGGTGGAGCCTAATCTGGATGGAGTTGCCGCCGCCGCCATCTTCGTCGACGCCGCAGCAGTGGGCTTTGCTGCGCCGCGTCCCGCAACCATCCCTCATCGACTTGAGCCAGGAGGACTTCTCCCTCGCTCTCGCCGCGCCGCCGGACCTCACCCAGCTCTCCATATCGGATATCATAACGGACTACGGCGACGCCTTCTCGCCCCGTTCCTTCCCCTTTGTCCTCGCTGCTGATCCGTCCGGCCTTCTTCTCATCACTGACTCCTACGGCCTCGCCAAGGACCCTCTCGGCGCCGATAGGCCGATCTACTTCGTGTGGGACGCGTCCCTGGTCCACACCCACCGCATCCGCGGCCACCAAGAGTCCGTAAACCACTCCGGCAACGTCGGCTTCGTCGTCACCCCATCAGGCAGACGCGACCACGATTTGACGGTCGTGGAGATGCTGCCCGTGAGCGCCGGCGAAAGCATCACCATCCTCTGCTACGAGTCCAAGTCCCGCATCTGGACCAAGAAAACGCTGCAGTCCTCAATGCCCCGCTATCCCTGGTCCAGTGCCAATGTCTTCTCGCACAAGAACAAACTCTGGTGGGTGGATCTCCGGCACGGTATCCTTTCGTTCGATCCCTTGGCTGACAACCCACAGGTTCTCTTCGTGGAATTTCCAGATGCTGCTGTACCTATGACCCCTCCAGCAACTACGAAGCGATTGATGCGAGGAGATATCAGCAAGTATCGTTGTGTGAACCTGAGTGCTGGCAATCTGCGATTCGTGGAGATGACTGGCAGTGTTCTTGTGCCAAGAGTTGCCGTGTGGACTCTCTATCCACAGGCTGAGCATAAGCTTAGTAGATGGAAGCTGGACTACGATGTAAATTTAAAGGAGGAGATCTGGGTTGACATGAGTTACAAGGAAACTGGCCTGCCGAATAAGAGGCCTGTGCTCGCAGGCCTCCACCCTGCTGACCCAGCTGTGGTTTACTTCTTGAACAAGGGCAAACTCTTTGAAGTCAATCTGAATATCAAGAAGGTTGACAAGTGTATGGCGTTCCAACCTAGGTCGGCAGACTTGACACAACTAAATATAGACGAGGAGTCCTCACGCTTCCTTCTCACCTGGGATCTCCCACCATCGCTAACTTCCTCATCACAACAAAGGCACGGAAAAGAACCATCTGCCCGGACGAATGGAGAAGATTCACCAACGACTGCAGCTTTGCGTATGCTACGCTTGTTCACGAATGCATACACTGGCGCATTTGGTAAATTGGAGTATGATGAGCTTGCTAGGATTGCAATTGTACATCTTAATGAAAAAATAAAGAAAGAGGAGAATAAGTTCATACTATCTGAGCGTCACGACCTATGCTCTTTTGATGAGAAGAAGGATATGAATGCCCCCCCAAAGCGATATGCCCACATGAACTTCTGTGTTAACAGGTACTCTAAAGCTAAAAGGCTTCAGAAACTTGTGTTTGCTGAGTTTGCCAAAGCTGATGCTGATGGTCCCTGGACTTTGTTGTCATGCAAAACCTTATCCAAGAAAAATCATGGTGGTATGTATAACACGGCTGTTGAGGCGGGACAGAAGCGGAAGAGGTTCAGTTGTTTTGCATGCGACAGTGAAATCAGGCATCCAGACAACGGATTTGTTGCTGGTCATCCGCTTGCGAGCTAAGGCTAATATGGACGCCACACTCATTTCTTCTTTAACTCTCTGTCTTTTTTATGGAAAGGTGGGGTTGATAACTTGAGACTACCTGTAAGCAGTTTAAGTGCCTTCTCAAAGAGGATGCCAACAACAATGAGAGTACGGAGTACATTGTTAGGTGAACAAGGGTACCGAACATATCCAATTCTATGATATACTATGAGATATAGTCATCACATGTTATTAATAATATCATCAACTTGTTATCATACATATATATATACAATAATATCATGGGATTTTTATGTGCCCTGGCATTGGAAGGTATGCTATGAACTTATCAAATGTTACCGGGAGATCATCATGTGAGCTTAAGTATATCCAAAAGTTTGTCTAGGACTTGGATATTTCAAGACTCTAATATTGCTCCTGCTGACGATGGATAGATACTATATGGTCCCTCTCGGTATTGTGATGTAATCACTTCATTTGTTTTTTTTTTTGAAACTAGGTTTTTCAGACGTTCATTCTAACTAGGGTCTCCTAAGGTCAAACAAATGCTTTGATACCAACTTGTCAACACCCGGATTTTTAAGTCCAGATGACTATTATATCATACCTCACAATCTCAGGAATATTGCTTTTGCGAGACATAATAGATTGATATCACAGAACATCATTCATTACAACTCATAAATGTCTTACAACAAAAGGATCACATGATCCAGTCTCATTACAACAATTGATCTAAGGATTAAATACACAACACAATAGCGGAAGTACGTAGTAGTAGTCCATCTGCTCCACAGGCAACTGTTGACGTCAGGAGTAGTCCTAGTTGTCGTAGATGTCTTGTTGTCCTTCATCTTGGTACTGCTGCTCTTCTTCATAGTCTGGCTATTTGAATAGCCAGGGACACAGCCGTGAGTACTTTTAAAGTACTCGCAAACTAATACTAGTGTAAGTACCATCAATTTTATTAAGAGGGTGCTAAGCTCTAGGTTTATTTGCATAAAGCCAATTTTAGTTCACAAGCATTTAATAAAAGACTCTTCATATGCTAACTAACTCAAGTGGGAACATTAGTGTCATTCCCACAATTCAGTGGTGATTCAATTCAAGTTCACCATTCAAATCATCAACCCTTTTCAAGAAAACATCTGACAATGGTACAGTATGGCCTTTCCAATCGTCCGTAACCGTGGACATGGCTATTCGAATAGGTTTACACTCTGCAGAGGTTGCACACTTGTGGCACAACATTTGATTACATCCGTCAGGAATAGCCCTGAATAATCGTAACTCAGTACGCGAATCATCAACTATAACCTTTCAATTATATACCCTAGTATAGGTACCTCTACCCATGAGCTTGGCCGCCCAGTGAAGACAAACCGTCAGCCTGGGAACTGCACAGGGCTTAGGCCAGACATTCACCTCATTTCACATCATTTCACTTTCAACGGAGGCAGCCTCGGCATAACCCCTATGATGCTTGTTTAGAGGGAACCCATACTAAGATGCATAAACTTCCAGTTAAACCCTACCCATAATCAGGTATTGTGGGGGTACTCTATAATTGGAAAGGTATCGCATCCAAACCCAACCATCAGTTTTTATCAAATTCACCATGTCATTCAGGTCATATGCACCTTCAAAACTTTCAATAGAATGATTCATCATTCCAAGGTTTTCAAAATCATTTCAAATCACAACTTCCCATCTAGAGTAGCCCATTTTATTTGTTAGCACTAGCAACTAGTCATAAGGGTGCTATATAGCTTATAAAGCTCTTAGGCTAAATTTGATACTCTTGCTCTACTCTATACTTAGACCAAAGTTAACTATAAAAGTAAGCTTTGATAAATCAAAGTAAAAGCTTGTAAGGGTAAAAACTTGGGATTGGATCATTGAACATAAAGTAAAAGTGTAATGGTGCCTTGCTCTAGTAGAGCTTTGCACTTGCAAGAATATTAGCTTGCCTTGGTTGGTGTACTGATGAAAGTGCATGGAGCCCCCATGTGTGGTTTTGGTAATTAATGACAATCCCTATGGACTAATGTTTGCATTGAGTTATATTTGTAGGTGTTGTCCATAGGCAATTCTTGAACCACATATGTTGGCTTCAAGGTTGCAATAAGAAGAAATTGATGAAGGATATCAAGTGTCAAGTATGTCTTGAAGATGAAGATGAAGTGAGCCCTCAAGTTACTTCAAGACATCAACATGATGGAGAATGAAGAAATGAAGTGCAAGTTCAAGATGAGCCAACTCGAAGAGTTCATAAGCTTGAAGCTTGCCATGGAGAAAATGATGTGCAAGTTTAAGATGAGCCATCTCGAAGAGATCCTTTGCTTGAGTCTTGCCATCCATATGGTGATCATGGATATGTGAAGATGCGCCGAAGAAGAAGCTCTCCCATGGTGGATTATG
>NC_061513.1:138574569-138608427 GCF_022539505.1 Lolium rigidum | reverse complement strand
CAAAATAATCATAAGCATCGTAACTTCTATATTTGGTTTACATTCCCTGCTCTGTAGATCTAGCCATCATAACTTTATCTTGCTCAGTCGTTGTTACAAAAATTATGGCCTGCTACTATGTTGTTTGTGCCAATTTTTTACTCCATGAAAATGTTGGCTTGCATTCCCTGTACTACAGGTGATGCCATTGTTTTGTATCTAGTTCATTGTAAGCTAACAAAGTAAGGACTTAGTTTGGCATGCTATCACTCGCTTATCTAGCCTCGTAGTACAAATAAACTTGTCATACTACTAGATAATAATTTTGCGTGCCATCTTGTTCTTCAAAAGCTGCATTATTGACTTGTTTCTCTCGACTTGGCATGACGCTCACATATGGAAAGCTGAACATATTGGTTTGCATTCCCTCTTATACAAGTTCACAAGTGATCCCACTATATTCCGTATCCGGTCCATCCTAAGCTCCAAGCATTAACTATCCTCTATGTGTTGCTCATTACAAGTTTATATCCCGAAACATCTTGATTTGCATCCCCTTCACTATAAGTTCAGAGTATTATTTAGTTCACGGCCAAAATGAAGTAATTGCACTTGGCACATGTTGGTTCACATTCCCTCCTCTTTAGCTTTTGCCATCGTAACTTCTATTTTTGGTTTACATTCCTCGCTCTCGTAGATGTAGCCATCATAACTTCATCTTGCTCGGCCGTTGTTACAAAATTTATAGCCTCGCTACTATGTTGTTCATTCCAATTTTGTACTCCTCGAACATGTTGGTTTGCATGTGACTCGACGATGAGTAAGTCTCATTGTTTCATTCTAACATGCTCGTTATATTGGTCGTTGGTATGCGGCATGCACTCTTTGTTTGCTTATTGTGCGCATTACAATGATCTTGTTATAACGACGAAATGATGAGTTCCAAATTCTTTGGCAAACAATATTGCGTTGTCTTTGCGTTTCCATTGTTGCTATCTTAACTTGTAATGTCTTTGTTTCGGATATAGGTGTCTGCATGGACAACTTAAAAGATTGCCGGATCGCTTCATTGTATTGCTAGGTTTAATTACCATTCAATTTCTCCGGGTTCTCGTAATATTTTTTCAAAGCCTTGCGAATCGATGTAATATTTAGTTAGTTTTTATAGTTCTTTCGCGCATTTTTTCTTTGGTGCTTGTCGTAAGTGAGGCTATCCGACGGAAATCAATGCTGCGTAAATATTCTCAGTATCTAAATCACGAATTCCCATCCCTTAAACGGCCCAATTAAGCGAAATCACATACGTGCCGGCCCGCAAAATACTAAAGCGCCTTTTACGCCGGCATATAAACAACAACTAAACGGGCTGGCCCACTTACTTATTGGGCCAGCCCACTTGATCAACTGTGGACCCCACACTTTTATTGGGCCGGCCCACTTTCTTTAAGGTGGACCCCACCCACTACTGGGCCGGCCCACCAACTAGTTGGGCCAGCCCAATTGCTTTTGTGGTGGTCCCCACGTTCTAAACGGCCGGCCCTTTAAGACGAATGTGGGACCCACTGTAGTTTTGGCCCGACCCACTAGCTCGTTGGGCCGGCCCACTTGCTCTAGGGTGGACCCCACATACTAAATGGGCCGGCCCTTTTACAGGAAAGTGGGACCCACCTGTGTTTTTGGCCCGGCCCACAAGCGTGTTGGGCCGGCCCACTTGCTATACGGTGGACCCCACATACTAAATGGGCCGGACTGTTTAACCTGAAAGTGGGACCCACCAGCCGTTTTGGCCCGACCCACTATCTTGTTGGGCCGGCCCACTTGCTATATGGTGGACCCCACATACTAAATGGGCCGCCTTTAGCGAGGAAGTGGGACCCACCGGACTTTTTGGCCCTACCACTATCTTGTTGGGCCGGCCCACTCGCTCTATGGTGGACCCCACATGCTAAATGGGCCACCTCGTAACAGAAAGTGGGACCCACTCGTGTTTTTGGCCCGCCCACTATCTTTTGGGCCGGCCCACTTGCTATATGGTGGACCCCACATACTAAATGGGCCGGCCTTTTAACAGAAAGTGGGACCCACATGCTAATTGGGCCGGCCCACTATCTTCTTGGGCCGGCCCGCTTGCTTTAATGTGGACCCCACTTTGTAAATGGGCCGCCCGGCACTGTAGAAAGTGGGTCCCACATGTCTTGTGGGCCGGCCCTTTTGCTCGTTGACCGGTCAATCGAGTGCATTCGGCCCGCCCACATGCTTAGTGGGCCGGCCCATTAAAGTTTTGACAAGTCAACCTTAGAGGTTAGGCCCGCCCACGTAACTAATGGACCAGCCCAGCTATATAGTTGACCGGTCAAACTATGTCAGCCTGGCCCGCCCGCAAACTTATTGGGCCGCCCGCTTAAGACGTGGCGATGCCTCGTGTGGGCCTACCATCTACCACGGGGTTTCAGCCGGCTAACGCCGTTAACCGCGCTAATCACGGCGTCGCCACGTGTCGGCTTGCATGACGTCGGCAGTCAACGGGCTCCTGAAACACTTGGGCAACGGTCCGATTTTCCGTGGCGGAAGGGCGCCCAAGCGCGACGGACCGAAAAAACGTCGTTGGACTTTGCCTGACGCAGTTTCCACAACAGAACCCATATCGTCGGGTTAGGCCCATGGGCGACGAAAAATACCCCTTAGCGGACGATTTTGAGACGTTGTCTATCAGAACTTTTCTTGTAGTGGAGACCTGTTTTGATCTGTTTACCTCCGTCAATCGCATTGCTTGCTACCGAAGATGTCGACGATGTTGAATGTTCCATCGAGATCAGCTCCTTGTCGCCTCTAATTCCCACAGACGGCGCCAATTGACAAGGTATTAACTTGTCAATGCCTATAAGTTGTAGACTAGGATTTTCGTGGAAGTAGAGGGCAAGGTAGAGGGCAAGTAGATCTCGAGGGTTTTAGCCGAAAAAGTACTCGACTGCTAAAAAGCTAGGGTTGTGTTGACAGTAAGATCGTCCCTTTCTTCGTCCCCCGACTCCCCCTTATATAGGAGGCGGAGCCGAGAGTTTCGTATTACACAAGTTACAAACTCCGGGAGACTCTCTCAGTTCGACCCGTAAAGTTACAAATCTCTATTCCTAATCTATCTCTTCTTGCCATAGTCGATGCTTTAGTAGGCTCCGGGCTTCGTATTCTTCGGGTTATGGGTCTTCAATAAACCCCGGGTACCATCTTCGGCAGGCCCATTGGGGATGCCTATGTCAACGGTGATGGTTTAGATGGTGTTCAACCCACATGTCATCTGGATGTGGATGTTCATCCATCGAAGCCATAGACATTCTCATCAGACTTCTCATAGTGTTATGATTTTCGAGGGGTTCATTGATCCTCGTTCTTTAGGTAAAACAAGCTAAATCTTTGATTTCTTATATGTATCGGAAGATGTCCTTACTTTTCAAAAAAAAAAAGATCCCTTATATGTATCGGAAGATATCCTATTTCCCAATGTTTTTTTTGTAGACTTAGGAATGTAATTAGCAAGCAAATTGAGGTAAATGCACTATCCAGTCGTGTACTTCATGAGAAACATGAGTGCCTCAGTTGCCAAGTGTGGTAATTTTGTTTCGCATGATTTGCTTCCCTTCTTTCTTTGTTCTGATGTAATTTTGTACAAAAATAGACAATTTCTCCGGTGTTCTTTACAAAAAAGTTTGAGAACCTTTTTTTTGTGAATCAGAAGCTTTATTCATTAAACATCGGTATTACAATCCTTAACCAGGATACTAGTAAGGAAAGCTAGAGTGTAATTAATCCACATACATCCCTTCCTATCAGACTAGCAATATGGGCACACAAATGAGCTGCCTCATTGGCACTCCTACTAACATAAATTATATTAAGGGTTCCTTTGATTTATAAGATAGGAAAAGTATAGAAATATGAAAGCCATAGGATTAATATGTCATGTCTACTTGAATTGTATAGGAAGATGAAGTATGTTTGATTGTAGCAAAGGAATTTTTCATGAGATATGAGCTAATGTTTTTTCCTATAAAAATTACACTACAAGATTCTTATAGGAATTTTTATTATGGGATATGTTCCTACGAATAAAACAATTTTATAAAAAAAATCTCATAGGGCCTATGCAAATCCTATGAATCAAAGGAGCCCTAAAACTAGTGAAGAAACCACTAAGCTTCCTAATCTCTTGACATACACTAGGAATGATCGATCTTCACATCAAAGAAAAATGATCGATCTTTCAATACCAGGTTCCTCCTAAAGATTCAAGTAGGGGCCAAATATTTTGCATATCATTTTTATTTGGCTGTGGAAGGCGACAGTTGGCGTGCCGCCCTGCACGCACTGCATCGAGAGGCCGGCTTCACTCCGCGCCCAATCCTGAAAAAATCCCCTCCGCTCCTCCACCCCAAAATCTTGCACGCTCCCCCGCACGTCAGTCCAGCCTCGTCTCGTCTGCTCTGCTCGGGACCAGGAGAGATGACGCCGCTCCACGCCGCCCCGCCGCCGCTCTCCGCGTCGGCGGCGGTCTCGTCATCCGCGCCACCTCTCCTCCTCGCCAAATCTTACCATCCCAAGGCCGCTGCCTCTTGCTCACTCGCCGTGACCGCCGCCACTCCATCAAGAAAAGGTTCAGCACGCTCCCGCCCAAAACATTATTTTTCTTCACACAGCAGTCCGTCATCTGTGTTTTGCTCGCTTTGGTTTGTTTAGTGCCGTGTCGCCACTTCCCACTGTTGGTTTTTTTAATCGATTCTCGCACCGTCTTGTGCCCGCGCAACATCCGGGAAGAGGATAAGAACGGCGGCGGAGGCGATTTTTGTGTGCCTTTTCTCTCTCTGGTTCTTTGCGGATCGATTTGTCATTTGCTAGTTCGATCGTTCAGGTTCTTGCAACAGCATGGACGACGGTAATCTTTCTTCAGATTCCAAGACGGTTGCTCCTCGAATTCTTACCAAATGGACATGGCTTCTAGTAAGATATCCCCTGCCATTTCCGCTGACGCAACCAATTTCTTGTTTCTTGACGCCAGCTTTCCTCGCATGCCCGGATCACAGCCCGGCGGCCGGGCGGTCGCTGGCGCCGGCGCGCTCCGCGCCCGCCTCGTCCCCGGCGCTCATCTCGGCGGTGCAGGACCTGTACGAGTTCATGTGCAGCGGCCCGCTGGTGGACAGGATCGGCTACACCCGGGAGAGGATCGCCGAGTCCATCGACCGGTGGCTCTGGTGCGGGTCGCAGGTCAGCCGGCTGTTCCGCCTCGACGAGCTCCGGCTCTCACACGCCGAGAAGGCGAGGATATACCACTTCTACATACCTGTCTTCCTCTGGTGCGAGGACCAGGTCGCCGACCACAGGTCCAAGTACAACGAGGGGGACGAGATCCCGCCATTAGTGGTATGCATTTGATCAATGCTGGTTCTATTTCAATTTTCATTCTCAAGTGAAATTAGTTCATATAACTTTGTCCTCTTGTGCCGACAGCATCCAAAACTCTCATGACATGTTCAGTCCACTTAGACACGAGCATATATTCTCGTGCATTATGCTGGATGCTTCTACATTATGCTTTTAGCAAAACAAATATCATCAAAGGCATATGCTGTCTTGTGTGTTATTACCACAGATTGAGATTACTTGACCAAAATGTGATCCGAATAGTATCAAATTACAAGAATGAAAAGCTTCAAGTACTTCGGTTCATTCATATTGCTTAAATGGATCATCTTTCTGTATCGTAGATCGGGGTCAGCGCTCCCCAAGGCAGTGGAAAGACAACTCTTGTTTTCGCACTTGATTATCTATTTCGAGTTTCTGGTAGGTGAGTTTTTCTCACCATGTTGATTACCTTGTGTTTTGTTTTCCTCTATGAATGAAATTTGACAGCCAAACTATTGCGCGCCGCAGGAATTCTGCCACATTGTCTATCGATGACTTCTATTTGACTGCAGCAGAACAGGCATGAATGTTCAAATACAGAGCAATTAAATTTTTTATCGAAAAATATTTTTTTACTGAATTTCAGTGAAATGATCGACAAATACATTTTATTTGCAGGGTAAATTGAGGGAAACACATGCCGGGAATTCTCTTTTAGAGGTACAAGAATACCCCAGTAGCCCAGTCTACTACACTGTGTTTTAGACTTTTAGTTGAAGTGATGTTCAGCATGAACTGAGAGTACCTTACTAAAACTTCACAGTTCCGTGGAAATGCCGGAAGCCACGATCTCCAGTTCTCAGTCGAGACACTTGAGTCACTGATCAAACTAACAAAGGAAGGTACTGGTCACAAATAAGTACTTATATCTTCTTCAAACCCTTTGCGTTTCTATTCCGTGGTCATTTGCGCATAGGTCTATCATTCTTTAGTTTTTTTTAATATTTGTTATGTGAGCTGCATACTAGATTCTTTTTAACGAAAGGCATCATAGATTCATTAATGAAAAATATATTGTTACTGAAATTACAATTGTTTCCTACAATCTTTAGGTATGAAGATGAAGGTTCCACGGTATGACAAGGTAAAGGGTTGCAGTTATCTTCCTATACCTGATGTTTCTATTTCATTAGCTAGCTGCATGACACACCTCAGATGTCCATGTAGTCTGCTTTCGGTGGAAGAGGTGACCGGGCTGATCCTTCAACATGGCCGGAGGTTGAAGGGCCCACAGAGGTAATCTCGTGTTTAACGGAAAAAAACTTCTTCAGTTGAGACGTATACTGTTCTCAACTTTTTGTATGCTTTCTTTCCTGTTGTAGGTTGTTCTCTTCGAAGGATGGATGCTGGGATTTAAACCTCTTCCAAATGAAGTTGTAACAGCAGTGGATCCTCAGGTTTGTCGCTTGCATGAATACATAATTTGATTTGTTTGTTCTTACAATAGTTTGACTTTTTCTTTTTCTTCTTCAGCTTGAGGTGGTTAATAAGAACCTAGGTGCATACTATGACGCATGGGACAGATTCATTGAATCATGGATTGTCATAAAAATTAAGGAACCTAACTGTGTATTTCAATGGAGACTGCAGGTTATTATTACATTTATCCAACTAGTGGCTTCACAGTATGCACAAGAAACCGTGAATTGGAATTTTCTGACGCTATTATTTTGTCTGCAGGCAGAGGTAGCCATGAGAGCTGATGGTAAAGCAGGGATGTCTGACGAGGAGGTGTGTTTCTCATATAGCTAACTTGTTCATCATAGTGACCTTTCTTTCCAGTTGGATCATTTGTTAGCGCCGTACTGATTTTCAAGGAGAGTAGAGTGCTTTAACTGTGTGATCGGACTGCCCTAACTAAGCTTGTCACCATTGTCAAGCTTCATGCACTAGCCAACGCAACCAAAATTCCGAATTGATAAAAAGGGCTAATACAATCCACTTATACACTTCACAACACCCCTCTCACGTGTGACGGGACAACAATAATTTTAGGATAAATTGCGGAAACCAGGACTTGAACTCAAGATGGCTATGATACCACGTCAAGCTTCATGCACTAGCCAACGCAACCAAAAATCCGAACTGATGGAAAGGGCTAATACAATCCGCTTATACACTTCATAACAACCATATAGGAACAACTCTTTCTGAGTTCTTAGCTGTGGGTTGTGACCAAACTGGATAGTGCATCTCTCGAATCAGGAAAGTCATCCGCGAAAAAAAAATTTAGGACTGTCAGAAGCGTGTCTTCTGAATAAAAAGGACAATTGAGCAAAAAATACAAGCATGCAAGTTCGAACGTACTTACCAACCAGTATCATAACTTTGTGCCATAGTTGGGCAATAAACCAATTATGTTAACTGATATCAAATCATACTGTATTGAGTATTGACTTATGCAATTTCTTCAATAAACCACTTTACATCATTCATTGAGGGTCATCCCTGAATCATGTGTTCATTTATCCATTGATAATCTTGAGATGCCTTAATTTGACTGTTCTTTCCAATGCTGTTGACCATGATGAAATCTGACAATTCCTGCAGGTTATGGATTTTGTATCACGCTACCTACCAGCATACCATGCGTATTTGCCCACGCTATATAAAGAGGGACCAAATGGTGCGAAGAAAGACCATCTGCTGGTCATTGACATAGACGAAGAGAGGACTCCTATCTCTGGTAGCTGAGTCCTAAATGTACATACTGAAATGGATATCTTGACTCAGTGGTTGAGCTTGGGATTTCTGATCTTTCTCAGACCAGATATGCCAAGCAAGCACCACCGACCTCTTTTTTCTTATCGCTTATATAAATTCTAAATGTGTAAATTCGATGTATACCAAATTTTGCTATATATTTAAAGAAATTGGCCTCCCATTTTTCTTCTTCTGTCACCAGCATTATTTGCCTTTTCAAATTCATAATTTGCAGAACAGTTCTTCCTGTGTTCTGCGTGCATCATTCGAGGCCCCTTTTACGCATCTCATATTATATGCATTCAGTGATGTAGTTTGGCCTCAGAGTGCTGACTGACAAATGGGACCAAGGTTCTGTTGATAAAATTTGGCCGATGTGCACATTGTGGATTTTTGTTTCTACCACTGTTAATCACGCATTCTTTTTCCGCATTAGTGCATTCATTCTATTGAGTGACTACTTACTACTAACTTCAACTTATCGTTGTCAGCCTCTTTCAAGTGACCCTGTATGTGAATGCTGCACCATCAGATGTTTGAATTCCATACTTTGTTTTTGTAGCAAAGGGGTTTCTTTTTCTGTAAGTAGCTTAGAAGCTGGGAAACAGAGATAGTGCTTGGTTTCAGATTGTAAAGAAGGATTACCTTTAGAAACACAGACCATCTCAAGTTGTTGCCGAGAGAGGGGTCTCTCCTTTGTTGTCAGGGCTGATGGATGTTAAATGATACTACGTTTCGGATATGATCTTCAAAATATCATGAGGATATGGTCTTCAAACTAGATTCTTGGAGGACCCATGGTGTGAGGAGCAAGAGATTTTGTTTTTGATCTTTGCCAGACTTTGTAACCCAAGTTATTAGTCTAGAGGGCAATGCCTACAGTTCAGGAGGGACTTTTGCGGAGATCTAGCTCTCAGAACAATCTGCATCAACACTCAACTCAGTGCTGAACCTGACAGACTATCTTGGACACCAAATAAAGAAGATTTTACTGTTAATTTCCTGCAAACTGGGAAGCGCAAGAGAATTATTTACTTACCATATTTGTAAGCTAGGTGTTTGCCTGGGACATTTCCAAGGGTGGGTTGTGTGTAAGATTTTCCCAGCCCGGCTGCTTTGTTCTGGACTCTCTGGAAGGCAATGAATTCTTCTTGTTTTGAGAACAAGCTCCTTGCAGGTGCCAGTAATGTTCTTTACCACATACTGTTTGCTAATTGCTTGACTAGTGGACTGATCGGAACAAACAAAAGGTTTCAAAAGGATGAGAACTAACATGTCAAAGAATCGCTAGTGGAGTATTAACTCTATGGACCTTGGTTTTTTCTCGGTTCGTTTGCTGGTTTGTTAAATTGTTATGCTGCTTACGACATTGTTGTGTACTACTCCATTGTAGTACATCCAATCGAGAATAATCGACGCCAGCACAGTACATACATGCAAGCCTAGTTTCCCGTCAATCTAATGCGATAGGAGGGAGTACTTGTGTTAGAATTCATATTTTTCGAAGCCAACCCGTCAAGTTTTTTTTTTTCTATGCTTGTTAATACTTATGATAAGTTTTCCAACATAGCAAGCTTAACATGTGATCCGTCGTAGTCTAGGTGGTTAGGATACTCGGCTCTCACCCGAGAGACCCGGGTTCAAGTCCCGGCGACGGAATTTTTGTTTTTTCCCATTTGCGCAGCTTCAATACTTTGTTTTTCACTTTACCAGGTTACCAGCTACAGCCGGCAGGCAATTGCAGAAAGTTTTGCAGCCACACATCCCATTGCTAGAACCAGACGTAGTGGCTGGTTCGACATTTTATCTAGCTGCTTTTCTCTCCCTCTGGCCACTGCCGGTGATTAGAACCTGATATGTTTTTGAACTGGATTAGAACCTGATATTTGGTACGGTATCAATTTATAAGCTTGAAGTTTACCTAATCACTTATTCGTGTCTTGTAGAAACCTGATAACCATTTGCTGGTCGAATCATGGAGATGGCCACAACCATACCGGGACCCTCCATTTTTGGACGCGATGCAACGGCGCCCGTCGCGTGCACCACGCCCACAAAGGGTCAAAGGCACAACCAGCCAGGGCAGCTGCGAACAGCAGATGGATGCAGCACACGGATCGCGATCCGTGGCCAACTCCCCCTTACACATCCCCGCCGTCCAATCCTTCCTAATCCTGCGGCTGACCCAGACCCGCGCTCGACCCTCCTTTCCCTTCCAAAATCTTTCACACGAAATCCCGAAAATTTCAAGCTACGCGCCGGCGCGCCGCCCGCCTCCAAAATTCCGCGCCGCCTCCTCTACTTAAACCCGGCGAGCCCCTCCCCAAATCCTCACACAGCAGCGACGAGCCATCTCACCCCAGAACACCATCAATCCTCTCTCCTTCCCCATCCCAGATCCACGAGATGGCCCGCACGAAGCAGACGGCGCGCAAGTCCACCGGCGGCAAGGCGCCGAGGAAGCAGCTGGCGACCAAGGCGGCGCGCAAGTCTGCCCCGGCCACCGGCGGCGTGAAGAAGCCCCACCGCTTCCGCCCCGGAACCGTCGCGCTCCGCGAGATCCGCAAGTACCAGAAGAGCACGGAGCTGCTCATCCGCAAGCTCCCCTTCCAGCGCCTCGTGCGGGAGATCGCGCAGGACTTCAAGACCGACCTCCGCTTCCAGAGCTCCGCCGTCTCCGCCCTGCAGGAGGCCGCCGAGGCGTACCTCGTCGGCCTCTTCGAGGACACCAACCTCTGCGCCATCCACGCCAAGCGCGTCACCATCATGCCCAAGGACATCCAGCTCGCCCGACGCATCCGCGGGGAACGCGCCTAGGCCTGCCGCGCACCGTCCAGCCGTCCTTTGTGCTTTGGTTCGTAGTCCTACAGTATGTGTTTAGGCGTCGTCCATGTCGTGATCTAGTCGCGGTTCTCTGTAACGGATAATCGGATATCATCAAATGTTCTCTGAATCTATGAATGTCATTCTGCTACTGAATGTCAATTCCTCTAGGATCACAAAAACAAAAGAGTCTCTACTATGATTTGTTTTAGTAAAATGGTTTGTTTTGGTAGATTAATATTTCCTTCCATCCTTGGAATATGACACATTCTGACTGCCCGAGTTCATACTTTGACTAATACGGTTGTGTGGCACAAAAGATCTAGGAAATGAGCTCACAATACCCAATTTTCATTTCTTAATGGAAATTATAAACAAAACTCAATGGCCCCCCATTCATCTTTCGAAGGAAGAATTCAGCAACCACCATGGTTAGCAGTTTTGCTCCTGCACTATAGTTTTTGCAAACCAGACCAATAGGAGATATAGTGACAAATATGAAATTAACAGCTGTAATAGGTTCCTATGGAAATACTCCCTTGGAGTAGGCATTGTTCCTGGATTTTCAGATTGCCCAAATCAATGCGGCAATTCATGTTGACAAAAATAGCCAATTTTTAACAGGAAAAAATTAACCCAACCTAGTAGCTCATCACATCTAACCGCCACATAGACATACCTAACTGCTGTAAATAGCTACTTGACAGCTAAAGAAAAGATGAACAATAGCTTCCCTATCACTGTAGACATGTATTTGCCACTGCCTCTACAGCCCCTGTGAAGCGGCACCCTTTTTGTAAGCATTACTGTCTTCTGGTAATGCAAGCCACATAAACACTTTAAGTTTAAGTTGTGTCTTCCGAAAGCACATATTTCTATAAGGTACTCTAACTTGTCAGACTTTTAGAGCTACATACATATAATTATGAACGCTAAATTGTCCAGACTTTGTTAGCATCCACCTACATCCCATCTTCATTATTCAAGGACATTCCAACACAGAAGATCTTGTAACTAGTAGCCTTCGTCACACAAAACGCTTCCACAACACTAGCAATTTTACTGCGAGGAAGATTCTATAACCTAGAAAAGGAAACACATACACCCACCCATAAATCTTCCCAAGAGATTGGTTCTCAGAATATTCCATAGTTTAAAATAGCCGGCTATTGGAAATAGCGGCAGCATTTCTGGGAGCTATGAAAGGCTATAGCTGAGCTATAGCGGCTAAATCATCCATTTAGCGGTTTTGCTAATTCATGGGAAAAAATCAAAATTCATATATATCTCTATCAACAATTCACAAATTTGATAATTTATTGGCATTAGGCATAACATATTAACACGGTTACATAAAAAGCTATGAATAAGACACAGTTCGGTCCCCATATTACAAAATTATAAGTAGCAACAATTTCCAGTTTTCTTTTTTTCCTTTTCTTTCCCACTATATTTACAGCATTATAGCCTTAGCGGCTATTTTTTTACTTGTTTTTGGGGCTAATAGCGGGTTTTTGAGGCTAATAGCGGATTATCCCGTCTTAGCCTTTAAAGGGCATAGCCGTAGCGGCAGGTCCCTCCGGCCAGCTATAGCCGGCTATAGCCGGGCTATAGCCGGCTATTTTAAACTTTGGAATATTCCCTATATTTTTTCTGCAAATACTAAAAAAGATATCTCCAATGTCCAGCAAACAGTACGAAAACTGAGAGTGCACACACTTTAATTTAGCATGAGAAAGGGAGAAAGATTTCAAGTACTCTCCCTAATCAATTGATGCGATGACCCATTTCTCCAATTTCCATAACCTTTACTAAGCAAGCAATTGTCCATTACCTGTATATCTACAACCCCCAGCCCCCTGGTCTTCCATTACTTGTAGATCTATAACTAAAGGCGGATCCAAGAATTTACCAAAGCCTAGGCGCGCTGCAAGGCACCTATTTTTTTTTCTTGGACAAACATGACCATTATATGGAGCAAATATTGTTTGTACAATAGATCTAATGCAGAAACACATACACGATATATTATTCGATATATTACAAGATCATATTTCACAACACATTCAAATGTTTAAAAGTTCACAACACATTCGAATGTTCATATGCGATAATATTAGATATGATAGCAATTAGTAGGTTCTCCCAAAATACTGTTGCGTGAATCTGAGTCTTATCATCACATCGCTCAAAAAACCCACTCAACCCAAACATAAGCTTTATGAATATCTAGTTGTAAGGGTATATTGCCCCTATGTGTGGTTTTGGTAATTAATGACAACCTCTATGGACTAATGTTTTCATTGAGTTTATATGAATGAGTATTCCATAGGTACTACTTGTATTCCATGTGTTGGATTCAAGTATGGATGCCATGAAGATAAAGATACACCTTGTGTATTGGCATCAAGATCATCGATTTGAAGATATATATGTGATATGATCAAGAAGAAGAAATGAAGATGGAGTTCTTATGTGGAACTCAATATTAGCCATGCTCTATCTTATGTGATAAGTAATGGATGATCAAGATCTTGAGAGCTTGATTCCAAGTGAAGAATTCTCTATATACACCTCAAGATATTATGATAGAGTATGAGAAGATACAAGGTTGAGTTGGGCAAGTTCAAGATGAGCATCTTGAGTGGATCACATGCTTGAAACTTGCCGTCCATTTGGTGATAATGGACATGTGAAGATGTGCATCAATGGAGCTTTCCCATCATAGTGTATGGGGGAGCATTTGTGAGTCTTCACAAAGCAACATTGATGAAGTGAGGCATTCCGGCTTGTATAGAGCTTGAAGAGTTATCATTAAGATCAAGCAGGATGCGCAAGGCAAAGGTATGACCTTGATAGGTTTTCCTTTTACCGGTCTCAAGGTGGTTGATGGGAGACCGGATTATAGGATAGATAGCCGCACTATTAAGAGGGGCTTTCGGTTGGGTAACTTGATCACATCGTCTTAGGGAGCTCAACCCTTTGCATACTTTGCATATACTTATTGCTTCTTGGTGTTTCTCTGTGTGAGGTTCTTGAGCTTGTTGCTAGCTTTACAACAAGCCCAAGTTCATCGAAAACGGAATCCGCATGCATCTTCTATTGCGTTTTCGAGTTTGGACGTCTTCACCGTTTCTTGACGGTGGGAGACTCCCTCTCTAAAATCATCTAAAATGTTCTGTGAGGAGTCTCCATATTTCAAGTTTTTGTTGGGGTTCTATTCGTCGTTATCTTTCCAACAAAATTGGTTTCATGTCAATCGGGGTCCGGACACAAAAGTTATCACAGTTTTTGTATAACATGTTTTCCTGTTCACCCGGCCAGGAATCCGGTCGGACCGGCCCATGCGCCGGCCGGTTCCGGTCTGCCGCCCGGTCAGCCGGCCTCCCAACCGGATGGCCCGGCGTGCGGTCCGGTCGACCGGTCGCCAACCGGGCGCCAACCGGGCGCCAACCGGAGGAGCTCCTGGACGACACAAAGTGACCCCGGTCGGGGTCCGGCCTGCCGACCGGTTTGGACCGGCTGGTCCGGTCTGTGGCCCGGTCTGACCGGGCCCTAGACCGGACAGCCCGGCCCCAGGCCCGGTTGACCGGCCTCCTCGACGGTTGACTCAGCCCAACTTTTCCCCAACGGTTATATTTGCTCTTGGGCTATAAATAGCCATTCTTCCACCTTGGGCTGAGTTACTTCTTCCTTTTCTCTCACCTCCATTGTTGCATTTGAAGAAGTTGCTCTCTCTCTTGTTCCCCCCATGATTCTTGCTCATTCTTGAGGGATCTAAGAGAGGAGATCTAGATCTACACTTCCACCAAACCATTTCTTCTCTAAGTGAGGGGAACTCTTGGGATCTAGATCTTGGAGTCTTTTGTTGACTTTCCCCATTGTTCTTCCTCTCCAATCTCATCCTAACATTTGTTGTTTGGGTGGGATTTGAGAGTGAAGGATTTGAACACCTCTAGTGTTCTTGCTTTGCATCATTGCATAGTGTTGAGCTCTCCACCACGATTAGTTCGAGTGAGAGACCGTGAGCTTGTTACTCTTGGAGGGTGACCTCCTAGTTGGCTTAGCGGTTGGTGTTCCGGTGATCTCTTCAAGAAGATTGTGAAGAGGCCCGGGCTTCTCCTTCGTGGATCTTGTGAAGTGGTTGTGGAGCTTGCCATCTCCGGAGCGGAGGAAAAGCTAACCATAAGGAAAGGGCCATTATCCTTCGTGGGTGTGGTTCGGAGAATAGGGTGAGCCTTCGTGGCGCGGGGAATCCTTCGTGGACCTCCACTCCTCCAAACGTGACGTACCTTCTTGCAAAGGAAGGGAACACGGAATACATCCTCGTCTCCGCGTGCCTCGGTTATTTCTATACCCGAGCTCTCTTTCCTTGTGATAGCCATCGTGCTTGAAGTTCATATATCTTGCTATCACTTGTGCTACATATATCTTGTGCCTATCTTGCTTAGCTCCAGTTGTTATTGTTACACTTAGTTGAGCTTAGCATATCTAGGGTTTGTGCTTGTAAACTAAACGATAGTTTGATTCCGCATTCTTACAAGACAAATCCGTAAGAGTTTTTAATTGCCTATTCACCCCCCTCTAGGCGACATCTCGATCTTTCAATTGGTATCAGAGCAAGGTCTCTCCTTGTTTAAGGTTTCACCGCCTTGAGAGTAAAGATGTCGGCTAGTAATTTAGTGCACAATGACACAATTATCTTTGTTGGCACAAATTATCATTTGTGGCGAAATTGCTTGCTTTGCAATCTTCGGACCTTGTGTCCAAACATTGAGCAATTTCTAGATGTAGGTTTTTCTCCTCCGATGGATCCTCAAAATCTATCTTTAGAGGATGAGAAAACTTACATCTTGAAGCTCTAGTATCTAATGAGCTTTTATTCTCCTTGGGACCCGATTTTCGCAGGTTCTTGATATATATAAAGCGAAAGTCGTCTCATGAGATGTGGATCAAGCTTAAAGAAATGTTTGGTGGATCCATTTCTCATTTGGTCGGTGGTGTCTCTGAGGAGCTCTCTTCCCCTTCACATCATGAAGAGCTCCAAGTTGCTTCCACCTCCGCCGTGATGATATATCATCTACTTCCACTTCACCAACGTGTTGCAAGACACAAGGTAATGATATGGTGAGTGGTGAGGGAAATTGCAATGTTGATATTGTGCTCAATAGTGATGATCCTTCATCTCTATCCCATTGCAATGCTTCATCTTTGGACTTAAACACATCTAGCATTGAAAATATTCTACATGCTTGTGTTGATAGTCCTTGCATATCATGTGTAAATTGCTTACATAAATCCCATGATGATATGCTTGCCTTGTCTTGCTCCCATAATCAAATTGCTTCTATTTCCTCTAGTTGTTTGTTGACTAACAATGTAGAGGAAACCGAACACTCTATGGATCAAGACATGTTTTCAAATGAGGATTCAATAATTTCTTCATCTTCATCCTCCGGTATGCACATGTGCCTTATGGCAAATGGATCAAAGGTATCTCCTACTTTGACTCCTAACACTTCCTCTAATAATGAGAGTGATGATGATGATAATGATGAAGAATATAATATCTTGGTGCATAATATGGCAATGGTATATGCTTCTCTTCATGGTAATAAAGAAGGTCGTGCTAATCTCGAACACTGTATGGATACCTTGAGTAAATATAGGGAAACCATAGTGGAGTTGGAGTCCCATGTTGAAAATGGGGAAATGAGATTCACTCTCCTCAAGCATGAGCTAAAAGATGAGAAGCATACTAATTTTATGCTTACACAAAAATTTGAATCCTATATGCATGAAAATGAGAAAACTATTGTTGATGCTTGTGCTACTAACACTAATTCTTGTGAAGCATCTACCTTAGAGGAGAATGTTGAGCTAAGGGCTCAACTAGAGTTGCTAACTAGCAATTATAGGGAATTGGAAGAAAGTCATAAAAAGCTCTCAAGCTCTCATGATGATCTTCTAATTTCCTATGATGGGCTAAAGTTAGCTCATGAGGCTAGTATCACTAAGGTAACATCTTGTGAGCCTCATGTGGACATTAGCACAATCTCTACTACAAATGTTATATTGACATGTGCTAGTCCTAGTAGTCCATCTAGTCAAACTAGTGATACACCTTGTGTTGGATTACTTGCTTTGCCTTGTTGCTCTAACAATGAAGCTTCTACTTCCTCTAGTACTTGTATTTCTACTAACCATGTAGAGGAAATCAAAGAGCTCGAGGCCCAAGTCCTTTCTTTAAAGAAAGACTTGGAAAAGCGTCATGAAGGGAAATCCGCACTTGACAAGATGTTGAGTATGCAACAATCTCCCAATGACAAGAGTGGACTTGGATTCAATTCCAATAACAAGAACAAGTCCAAGAGCAAGAGCAACAAGAAGAAGGGCCAAGACAAAGTCAAGGATCCGGCCAAGTTGGTTTGCTTCAAGTGCAAGGTTGAAGGGCATCATGTTAGATCATGCCCATTGAAGAAGAAGAAGCACTTGAGTGAGAAACAACAAGGGAAACGGCCACTAAGGTCAAGGTCAAGCTCATGCTCGACCTCAAGTTGAAGATAGGCCACTTCCCAAGAAGAATCAAGATGTTGTTCCCCAAGAGAAGAAATCAATAAAGAAGAGAAAGGGGAACACTTGCTACTTATGCCGTGTGAAGGGGCACTTTGCTTCTTCATGTTTAAGTGGTACCTTATCTAACTCTATAATTGTTGATGATGATTATTCTCTAGGGAAGGATAAGGATGGCAATGTGTTTGCCAAGTTTGTTGGAACTCAAAGTGGTCTCAAGAAAAGGACCATTTGGGTTGCCAAGCCTATTGTGACTAACCTCTTAGGACCCAACTTGGTTGGGGATGATACGTCTCCAACGTATCGATAATTTCTTGTGTTCCATGCCACATTATTGATGTTATCTACATGTTTTATGCACACTTTATGTCATATTCGTGCATTTTCTGGAACTAACCTATTAACAAGATGCCGAAGTGCCGCCTCGCTTTCTCGCTGTTTTTGGTTTCGTAAATCCTAGTAACGAAATATTCTCGAATCGGACGAAATCAACGCCAAAGTTCCTATTTTCATCGGAAGCATCCGGAACACCCGGGAAGGACCGGAGGGGGCCACAGGGCCACCAAACCCTAGGGCCGGCGCGGCCGAGGGGGCCGCGCCGCCCTATGGTGTGGCCCCCCGTCAGCCCTCCCGCGCCGCCTCTTCGCCTATATAAAGCCCCTGGATCGAAAACCCGATACCAATTGACGAAACTCCGAGAAAGACTCCGGGGCGCCGCCACCGTCGCGAAACTCCACCCGGGGACGGAACTCCGTTCCGGCACCCCGCCGGAGCGGGGAAGTGCCCCCGGAAGGCTTCTCCATCGACACCGCTGCCATCTCCATCGACACCGCTGCCATCTCCACCGCCATCTTCATCACCGCTGCTGCTCCCATGAGGAGGGAGTAGTTCTCCATCGAGGCTCGGGGCTGTACCTGGTAGCTATGTGGTTCATCTCTCTTCCATGTACCTCAATACAATGATCTCATGAGCTGCTTTACATGATTGAGATTCATATGAGTTTGTATCACTACTATCTATGTGCTACTCTAGTGATGTGTTATTAAAGTAGTTCTATTCCTCCTGCACGTGTGTAATGGTGACAGTGTGTGCACCGTGTTAGTACTTGGTTTATGCTATGATCATGATCTCTTGTAGATTATGGAGTTAACTATTGCTATGATAATATTGATGTGATCTATTCCTCCTACATATGCATGAAGGTGACAAGTGTGCATGCTATGCTAGTACTTGGTTTAGTAGCGTTGATCTATCTTACACTAAAGGTTACTTAAACATGAGCATTATTGTGGAGCTTGTTAACTCCGGCATTGAGGGTTCGTGTAATCCTACGCAATATGTTCATCATCCAACAAAAGTGTAGAGTATGCATTTATCTCGTTCTGTTATGTGATCGATGTTGAGAGTGTCCACTAGTGAAAGTCTATTCCCTAGGCCTTGTTCCTAAATACTGCTGAGTTACTACTGCTTGTTTACTACTGCTGCGTTACTACTACTGCGTTACTACTGCTTGTTTATTGTTTTATCGCGTTACTATCGCCGCAATACCACCACCATCAACTACACGCCAAGCACTTTTCCGGCACCGTTGCTACTGCTCATACTTATTTATACCACCCGTATTTCACTATCTCTTCGCCGAACTAGTGCACCTATTTGGTGTGTTGGGGACACAAGAGACTTCTTGCTTTGTGGTTGCAGGGGTTGCATGAGAGGGATATCTTTGACCTCTTCCTCCCCGAGTTCGATAAACCTTGGGTATCCACTTAAGGGAAACTTGCCGCTGTTCTACAAACCTCCGCACTTGGAGGCCCAACACCGTCTACAGGAAAGGAGGGGAACGTAGACATCAAGCACTTTTCCTGGCGCCGTTGCCGGGGAGGAAAGGTAAAAGGCTCTCATACTACGGTCTCAGGTAAAGTATTTTTCTCGGCGCCGTCGTGTGTGTGCTCAAAGCTATTTCCTTTAGATCCCGCAATTGCATCTTGTTGTTTCTTGTTTACACTAGTTTGGCATAATGTACAAGAGTGAGCTTCTTATTCTATTTCCTGATTTAAAACATGGATTGTTTGATGCGAAAATTAAAAAACCTATGAAATCTTCTTTGCATGCTGGTAGTAATATTAGTATGAACGCTTCGAACACCGTTGTTGATAATGATATAGAAAGTTCTAAGCTTGGGGAAGCTGGTTTGCATGATATTTTTAGTCCCCCAAGCATTGAGGAGAAAATTTTCTTTGATAATACTTTGCCTCCTATTTCGATGATGATAATGATAGTGGTCTTTTGATGCCACTTACTGCTGAGAGTAAATTTTGTTGTGATTATACTATGCCTCCTACACTTGATGAGAATAATAATGATAGCTACTTTGTTGAATTTGCTCCCACTACAACTAATAAAATTGATTATGCTTATGTGGAGAGTAATAATTTTATGCATGAGACTCATGATAAGAATGCTTTATGTGATAGTTATATTGTTGAGTTTGCTCATGTTGCTACTGAAAGTTATTATGAGAGAGGAAAATATGGTTGTAGAAATTTTCATGTTACTAAAATGCCTCTCTATGTGCTGAAATTTTTGAAGCTACACTTATTTTATCTTCCTATGCTTGTTACTTTGCTCCTCATGAACTTGTTTATTTACAAGATTCCTATGCATAGGAAGCATGTTAGACTTAAATGTGTTTTGAATTTGCCTCTTGATGCTCTCTTTTGCTTCACATACAATCTCTTGCGAGTGCATCATTAAAACTGCTGAGCCCATCTTAATGGCTAAAAAGAAAGAACTTCTTGGGAGATAACCCATGTGTTATTTTGCTACAGTACTTTGTTTTATATTTGTGTCTTGGAAGTTGTTTACTACTGTAGCAACCTCTCCTTATCTTAGTTTTGAGTTTTGTTGTGCCAAGTTAAGCCGTTGATAGAAAAGTAAGTACTAGATTTGGATTACTGCGCAGTTCCAGATTTCTTTGCTGTCACGAATCTGAGCCCACTGCCCTGCAGGAAGCTCAGAAAATTATGCCAATTTACGTGCATGATCCTCAGATATGTACGCAACTTTCATTCAATTTGAGCATTTTCATTTGAGCAAGTCTGGTGGCCTAATAAAATCCATCTTTACGGACTGTTCTGTTTTGACAGATTCTGCCTTTTATTTCGCATTGCCTCTTTTGCTATGTTGGATGAATTTCTTTGATCCATTGATGTCCAGTAGCTTTATGCAATGTCCAGAAGTGTTAAGAATGATTGTGTCATCTCTGAACATGGTAATTTTTATTGTCCACTAACCCTCTAATGAGTTGTTTCGAGTTTGGTGTGGAGGAAGTTTTCAAGGGTCAAGAGAGGAGGATGATATACTACGATCAAGGAGAGTGAAAGCTCTAAGCTTGGGGATGCACCCGGTGGTTCACCCCTGCATATATCAAGAAGACTCAAGCGTCTAAGCTTGGGGATGCCCAAGGCATCCCCTTCTTCATCGACAACATTATCAGGTTCCTCCCCTGAAACTATATTTTTATTCGGCCACATCTTATGTGCCTTTTCTTGGAGCGTCTGTTTGTGTGCTTTTGTTTTTGTTTTTGTTTGAATAAATTGGATTACATCATGCTTGTGTGGGAGAGAGACACGCTCCGTCTGGTTCATATGAACACATGTGTTCTTAGCTCATAATATTCATGGCGAAGTTTCCTCTTCGTTAAATTGTTATATGGTTGGAATTGGAAAATGATACATGTAGTAATTGCTATAAATGTCTTGGGTAATGTGATACTTGGCAATTGTTGTGCTCATGTTTAAGCTCTTGCATCATATGCTTTGCACCCATTAATGAAGAAATACATAGAGCATGCTAAAATTTGGTTTGCATAATTGGTTTCTCTAAGGTCTAGATAATTTCTAGTATTGAGTTTGAACAACAAGGAAGACGGTGTAGAGTTTTATAATGTTTTCAATATGTCTTTTATGTGAGTTTTGCTGCACCGGTTCATCCTTGTGTTTGTTTCTAACAAGCCTTGCTAGCCTAAACCTTGTATCGAGAGGGAATACTTCTCATGCATCCAAAATACTTGAGCCAACCACTATGCCATTTGTGTCCACCATACCTACCTACTACATGGTATTTCTCCGCCATTCCAAAGTAAATTGCTTGAGTGCTACCTTTAAACAATTCAAAATTTATTACCTCTTATTTGTGTCAATGTTTTATAGCTCATGAGGAAGTATGTGGTGTTTATCTTTCAATCTTGTTGGGCAACTTTCACCAATGGACTAGTGGCTTCATCCGCTTATCCAATAATTTTGCAAAAAGAGCCGGCAATGGGATTCCTGGCCCCAAATTAATTAACAAAAATAGACACTCCTCCATGGTATGTGATTGTTGGACGGCACCCGAAGGATTCGGCTAGCCATGGCTTGTGTAAGCAAAGGTTGGGAGGAGTGTCATCATAATAAAACTAAAATAAAAAGGTACTCCTTCATGGTATGAGATTGTTGGCAGTGCACCCGAGGATTCGGTTAGCCATGGTTTGTGAAAGAAAGGTTGGAAGGAGTGCCATCCAAAAATAAAATAAAATGGGAGCCGCTCTTTGAAGGTTTGTCTCGGCAAGGGGGTTAGAGTACCCGCTACCATTCGTTGACAACAACATACACCTCTCAAAACTTTATTTTTTATGCTCTCTTTATGTTTTCAAAATCAAAGCTCTAGCACAAATATAGCAATCGATGCTTTTTCTCTATGAGGACCATTCTTTTACTTTTATTGTTGAGTCAGCTCACCTATTTCTCTCCACCTCAAGAAGCAAACACTTGTGTGAACTGTGCATTGATTCTTACATATTTGCATATTGCACTTGTTATATTGCTTTGCATTGACAATTATCCATGAGATATACATGTTATAAGTTGAAAGCAACCGCCGAAACTTCATCTTCCTTTGTGTTGCTTCAATGCCTTTACTTTGAATTATTGCTTTATGAGTTAACTCTTATGCAAGACTTATTGATGCTTGTCTTGAAGTGCTATTCATGAAAAGTCTTTGCTTTATGATTCAGTTGTTTACCCATGTCATATACATTGTTTTGATCGCCGCATTCACTACATATGCTGTACAAATAGTATGATCAAGTTTATGATGGCATGTCACTCCAGAAATTATCTTTGTTATCGTTTTACTCGCTTCGGGACGAGCAGTAACTAAGCTTGGGGATGCCGATACGTCTCCAACGTATCGATAATTTCTTGTGTTCCATGCCACATTATTGATGTTATCTACATGTTTTATGCACACTTTATGTCATATTCGTGCATTTTCTCGGAACTAACCTATTAACAAGATGCCGAAGTGCCGCTCTCGTTTCTCGCTGTTTTTGGTTTCGTAAATCCTAGTAACGAAATATTCTCGAATCGGACGAAATCAACGCCAAAGTTCCTATTTTCATCGGAAGCATCCAGAACACCCGGAAGGACCGAGGGGGGCCACAGTGGCCACCAAACCCTAGGGCCGGCGCGGCGCAGGGGGGCCGCGCCGCCCTATGGTGTGGCCCCCGTCAGCCCTCCTCGCGCCGCCTCTTCGCCTATATAAAGCCCCCGGATCAGAAAACCCGATACCAATTGACGAAACTCCGTAAAAGACTCTGTGGGCGCCGCCACCGTCGCGAAACTCCACCTCGGGGACGAACTCGTTCCCGGCACCCGCCGGAGCGGGGAAGTGCCCCCGGAAGGCTTCTCCATCGACACCGCTGCCATCTCCATCGACACCGCTGCCATCTCCACCGCCATCTTCATCACCGCCGCTGCTCCCATGAGGAGGGAGTAGTTCTCCATCGAGGCTCGGGGCTGTACCGGTAGCTATGTGGTTCATCTCTCTTCCATGTACCTCAATACAATGATCTCATGAGCTGCTTTACATGATTGAGATTCATATGAGTTTGTATCACTACTATCTATGTGCTACTCTAGTGATGTGTTATTAAAGTAGTTCTATTCCTCCTGCACGTGTGTAATGGTGACAGTGTGTGCACCGTGTTAGTACTTGGTTTATGCTATGATCATGATCTCTTGTAGATTATGGAGTTAACTATTGCTATGATAATATTGATGTGATCTATTCCTCCTACATATGCATGAAGGTGACAGGGTGCATGCTATGCTAGTACTTGGTTTAGTAGCGTTGATCTATCTTACACTAAAGGTTACTTAAACATGAGCATTATTGTGGAGCTTGTTAACTCCGGCATTGAGGGTTCGTGTAATCCTACGCAATATGTTCATCATCCAACAAAAGTGTAGAGTATGCATTTATCTCGTTCTGTTATGTGATCGATGTTGAGAGTGTCCACTAGTGAAAGTCTATTCCCTAGGCCTTGTTCCTAAATACCGCCGAGTTACTACCGCTTGTTTACTACTCGCTGCGTTACTACTACTCGCGTTACTACGCTTGTTCATCGTTTTATCGCGTTATTACCGCTGCAATACCACCACCATCAACTACACGCCAAGCACTTTTCTCGGCACCGTTGCTATCGCTCATACTTATTTATACCACCCGTATTTCACTATCTCTTCGCCGAACTAGTGCACCTATTTGGTGTGTTGGGGACACAAGAGACTTCTTGCTTTGTGGTTGCAGTGGTTGCATGAGAGGGATATCTTTGACCTCTTCCTCCCTGAGTTCGATAAACCTTGGGTATCCACTTAAGGGAAACTTGCTGCTGTTCTACAAACCTCTGCACTTGGAGGCCCAACACTGTCTACAGGAAAGGAGGGGGAACGTAGACATCAGGGGACCAACAAGCTCAAACTTGATCAATAGGTGCATGTGGAGGTCATTGGAAACTTGGCTACTTCATGAAGAATTAAGGGATCTTCATATATTATATTTTGACCAAACCAAGTCGTATGGATCATTATCTATATCTTACATCCAATGTTCCTCCTTGCGGTAACTTATACTTCAACTCTTCATATTTATTGTAAGTTACTTGCCCCCTTGCATGTTTGGTTTTGTATCAAATATGTGTTTGTATGTGTTGAGTCTTACTTACCTATCTTGTGTATTCAAGTATGTTTGTTTGACTCATCATATACTTGTGTATTGTGTTGATCCTATTACATCTTGATGATATCTTATTTGGCTCTCTTTGAGTGATTAATGGAACATCCCATTTTGGGGGAGTGATATGCATTGTGCATCTCTCTTTCTCTAAAAAAATGTGTGTACATGGGTACCACCACTTAGTATTGATATTGCAAGATTATCTAGTCACTATGTGGTATGCCATACTCATGAGAAATTCAAATTCTAAATGACCATTAATCATCTCTAGTCGAATTTTTGTTGCCTCTTGATTAGAAGAAATGTTTTATCACATTATGGGGGAGTAATATGTTTTGTACATATCACAAGCCTAGAAAATGTGAACATATGAGGTTATGCCACTTAGAGTTGATGCTCTTAATTATCTTGTTCCTAGGTGGCATGTTTGCTCAAACAAGCTTCACTTCTATTTGAAAAACTTGTATTGCTCATCTTATGGATTCTTGTTTGAGTAAGAAATTCTTGATACGATGTTTCCTCAAATACATATCTCTATATCTTATTTGGGACACCGATTGCTTCAAGTTATTCTAATCATTGCCGTGTGTGATTGTTTGACTAGTTGAAGCTATCAAGAATCTTCATCCGTGCATAGTGCTTAATTCTATATACTTATTCTATGCCTTTTATTGTGAAGTTGATCCTTACTTTCATTATCACTACTCCACCGGAAATTATTTCCAATATACTCATTGTCCTTGACAATTGATAACCTTGTATGTGGTTGAATTTTTGGATCATCTTCACCTTGGATTGTTTCTTATTGCCTTATTTTATTTCCAACAAATCTTTGTTACTCCCATGTGTCTTCCTTGTTCCTTTGGAAAATCTTTTGATAAATTCCCTTGATTCATATCAAGAATTTGTTTTGGAAGACAAACCTTTTCTTTACGGTACATTGTGCCATTGTGAAAAGTGTATAGGGTTTGGTTTATTTGTTTGAACCTTGCTCTTTTTGGGAGTTTGCTATCTCATTCCTTCTTACATGATTTATTTGCTTGAATGAGATAAATCCTTGAGCACGTTTGCTTTATTTCATCCTTTATGCTCAATGGTTCCTTCTTAGTTCATTTGTTGAACTTTGTTGAACAAATCTTTTGTGATTTGCGTCTTTGATATAATTTGGACAACAAATTTGTTTGGCCACACCTTTACACCTTCTTCAATTCATTTGGTGTTTTGTCCAAAGTATATCTTTCTTGGATCTTTAAAAGTCTTTGTGCATGCTTATATGTAATTTATTTATATTTATAGCATGCTTTCCTTCTTCGATCCATTATATAGGGTATACTCCATCAAATCCTAAACGGCTAAGATGTGCATGAAATTCAAATTTCATCTATAAATATGCACATATTTATATGGAGTGTGTCCTATGTATTGTGGTTAGTCTAACCATTTTGGACCCAATAAGTTTGGGGACCAAGGTGTACTTGAATGATCTTCTAGGTACATTGGAGATGCAATGGAGGTTTGTCTCATCTATAAGGAAGGTGTTGTCACCATATGATAATTGGAGTCAAGCTAGGATGATGAATGAAATCTTATCTACTACATCATGCCATTGCTATCTCGGTAACAAGTATCTTATTCATGCATTATCCTATAGCATCCAACCTCATGTAGGTTGCATCTAGGCATGAAATTATTAATTTCGAAAATATTGTGATTCTTGAAAAATCCTTTTTAAAGAAAACTTCTTATTGTACATTTGAGTAATTTGAGAAGATGCGTATAATGGGGATATATATAAAAATCATGTTCATGATTCACCCACCCAAATATGCCCTCTAGCAATTTATTGCATATCAATTCCTCAAATAACTCTTATGTGCAATTTTGATGACATTGCGAAGTAAATCCATATTTGTGATACTTGTTGCCTTTCTCAAAACGTTCCAACTAACTTCACTTCCCTTATTATTGGTTGTGATGTTTTTGAGATTTTCTTGGTTGAAGCTCATCCATATACCACAAGTGAAAATTGGAGCCAAAGGCTATATATGCTTCTTAAGCAAACATCTTTTGGTATATTTTATGACTTCATTTGGATATCTTGCCTTATTTATTTTGTTAACTTTTTGTGTGTGCATGTTTCTTTATGGATCACTTTGTCCACTTTAGAAACTTATATACATAAGAGCGTTAATCCATCACCTTGATATCCTTGTTCTTTGCCAACCATGTTTTACCATTTTATTTTTAGTGGTGTTGGTAAAGTATATTTATGAGTGCTTGGTTTACTTGTTTTTCTTCATGCACTCATATCTCGTAATTGTTGGACTCAAGTTATCCTTGATAAGCATATTATCTTTATCTTGGATGTGTTCTAAATAATATAGAGGGAGTGAGGATTCCATGTTTATGCATATTGTATTCAAATGCAAACATTATAAATTATGCACGAACCTTGGGGAGCTTCCTTACTTTTATTTAGAGCACTATATCTCTCTTATCATGATATCTTTGTTCGTCCAATTGGATCTTTGATTGCTTGCTTTATTTGTTAAAACTTCCTTCACCATGTTATCCTTGTGCAATCTTTGATCCTAAATATAGTTTGACTTCCTTCAAGTATTCATCATTGGATATGTGCATTTGATTCCACTCAAATTATGAGAAGTGCACACCTTGGGGAGGAACTCACATTATATTGACTTTCTAAAATTTTCACCCATTTTGGCACTCGATGCCAATGGGGGAGAAGTTTAGAGGGTTTAAGGGAATGGTTTTATACTTAAGTTTGGTTTGTGCTTAAGTGTTTTGCCTCTCATGCATTCCATATTTATATGTCTTGCATGGTTGTATATATATAGTGGAAATTGTCCCAAAGGTTAATCTTGACAATGTATGCAATGAATTCATGTTCATCACACGTGCATACATTGTGGGGGAGTTTGCTCTATATATATTGGTTCTACTCACATCCCTTGCATTAGTTGTAGTTGTGTGACTAGAGTTGGTTGTGATATGGGATAGTAGCTTTGTGTTACTTGACCATATCAAATACAACCTCTTGTATACAACTTATTCTCGGATAAGTTGCGTACTTGTCTCTAATATTCATTATATAAACCCTCTTATTGTGGTTGTCATCAATTACCAAAATGGGGGAGATTGTAAGGGTATATTGCCCCTATGTGTGGTTTTGGTAATTAATGACAACCCCTATGGACTAATGTTTTCATTGAGTTTATATGAAGGAATATTCCATAGGTACTACTTGTATTCCATGTGTTGGATTCAAGTATGGATGCCATGAAGATAAAGATACACCTTGTGTATTGGTGTAGCGGCCCAGGAAAATCCCCATATTAGATTTGCTTGTTATTTTTATTTTATGCATCGTCATGGCATAAGCATCATCTCATCCATGTTTTTAACAAAATAAAATTATTTTTATAAAACTTCCCTTGCCTGTTCTTTTAAATAAAACCCTCATCCCCTCTCTCTTATTCCCTATTTTACAATTAAGCTTGTTCAACAATTAATTTTGGAATAAAATGTGATTTGTTTTGGTTACAAATAAATTAAATATTTTGGAAACCAAATCCTTTTAATCTCACTCTCATCTTTGGTTCAATTCAAAACAGAATTGAAATTTAATTCAAATGATTAGAACATAAAAACAAGAAAAAGGAGAAAACCCTAACCTATCTATCTTGGGCCCTTCCCCTCTCCCCGCAGCCCAACCTGAGCCCTTCTCTGGCCTTTCTCCTTCCTTCCCATGCGGTCCAGCATCGGCCCAACCCAACAGACCGAAGGGGTACGCATCTATCTTCCTGTTGTCGTCTTCCTGGACGCCGAGCACGCGGGAGACGTGCTCCATCGACGTCACCACGCACTCACGCCCTACTCACCTGCTCCCTCCTCCCTTTTTAACCCCTCTCCGTGCCTTGCAAACCCTAGCCGCCCTTCTTCTCTTCCTCCTCGCGCCGCCATTTTCCCCTCTTCGTCTTTTCTACGAAAAACCCCACAACAACCACCCACTCCATCACGTCGCCGCCGCTACAGACTGCCCCGCGCCACGCCGACGCCACCAGAAGATCCGCAACGTCTCCCTGAGCATCTTCACCAAAGGAATCGAGCCGGGGCACTGAGAAACGTCGCCACGGATCTCCTTCCCGAACGCCGGCAGTCGTCGTTTTCTTCAAATTCCGGCGAACCTCGGCCTCCCCTGTCTTTGCCGAGCATACGTTGGGCATCAGGGTGAGCACAGCTTCCTCCTGGACATGATTCTCTCGCTCTTTGCTTCCGGGTTCGTTTTTTCACCGCGTGGCCGACCACCGCCGTCGCAGGTCACCACCGGTACCGCATCTCCGGCGAACCCCTGGGCCCGGCGCCGCCTCATCCTGGCCCGCGTCGACGAGGAGCGTCGGTCGCACCAGCTTCCGCATCCTGGAGGCCTCTGCAACGCCCGCGCGCTCGCCATGCTGAGCCGCGGTGATCACCGCCTGCCCGTGCGCGCCCCTCCGTCGAACACGTTCCGTGCGCGTGTGGATGCTTCGCCACGCAGGCGTCGCGGGCCCCATCCGTCATCCTCTGGGCTAGGTGACTCTTCGGTGAGAAAAACTCCCCCGAGATCCAGATCTACAAGTTTTGCAGAAAGGCCCCTACCTGTTTCACCTACCTAACCCGGGGTCCCTCCCCTGCCTTGTCAACATTCCAGTCAGCGTCGCCCGGACCCACGCGTCATTGACCCAGGCTGTCTCCCCTTCGGTGAGAAAACGTTCCAGCAGCCACGCCAAGTCAGCAGCCGCGTCAGCCTCCCTGGCCCCGCGTGTCAGCCGCTGTGGCTAGATCTCTGTTGGTATAAAACGTTTTCTTCTTTTCTCTATTTTCTGAAAATTGCAGAATAAGTTTAAAACTTGTTAAATTCATAACTTCTAAACCGTAAGTCGAAATAAAATATGTTCTATATGAAAATTGATCAGAAAAACATAAGGAACATTAATATGCCATCCATGCATCTGTTTGCATCTTGCATTGTATCGAGACGTGATAGTTTTGCATGTTCACCTAACATATATGCGGAGTATTTCGGAACACCGACTAGGTTTTCCCTGCTCCGTTTAATATTGAAGTAGCTCACCCATGCCATGTCTTGCCATGCTAATCAACACTTAAATTGTCGGTAGAAAATGCAACTCCAACCTAATTTGTGTGTCCGGGGTTTCACCTCCGGTTAATATGGATAAGTTGCATTGCACCATATCTGCCATGTCATGCATATCATCTTGATCATGCTGGATCTTCTTTATCCGTAGTAGTAAGACTTGCATACGTTGTGTGTTCCAGCATTTGCTTCTTCACGGATAGGATCGCGAAGTGGTGTTGTGAGATACGACAAGTTCTCCGGTTGTTCCTCGACAAGCTTTAACAGGCAAGCATTTTCCCCTATACTTCTGCCCCTGCAGAAGTCGCTCACCTATTTTATTTTGCCTTCTCGCTCATGCTATCCTTAAGTTGCGTTCTTGTCACGTGTCCCTTCCACTTGTTATCTCAAGCAGCCCATATTGCCACCACCAACCACCAACCTCCTACAGCTGTTGTTTGGTTATCGGGTCTGCCTTGCGAGTCGTAGTGCATGCTAGTGCTGTTTTATCTCGTTACGTTTATCGCCATCTTATTGGGTTATCAGTTGGGAATCATGACACATGGTTTATGGATATATCTGTTGAGGGTATCATGGTTACTTGTTAATAATTGTTAGCGGAGACATCGGTGGGTCAGTTGCTTGTTTTATGGCGGCTCACTTGTGTTTCTTTAAAGCTTAGGACCCGAGTTCCTGTTATCTGTTCCGAGACTGAGCGCTCTAACCACACGTGGGTATGTTTTTGGGTCTCCCCTCGACCACTGCCGGAATCTACAGCTTTGTCCAGTGACCACAACTAGTTTGCAATGTTTTACCATTTGTTGTTTGCGTGCATGCCAGCTTGTTACTTATTTACTTTGGGAAGCCCCTGGGTGCCTTGTATCCCTTGTTTCTGGTATGCACGTATAGGTCGTGGAGCCTCTGCGAAGTGGTTTATCGCCCCAGTGTGTGTTTAAACCACCTAGCACGTTGACACACATAGCTAAGTCCGCTTCGGAGATATGGCCGGACTCTGAACTTGGTTAGGTGGCTTCCTGGACATTGTTGTCGTGAAGGAGAGTGCGAGTCGTGATATCCACCTGTCGCAAGTGGTTTGATCGTGCGTGTGGGCACATTTGGGCACCCCTGCAGGGTTACAATCTTATCGATAAGCCGCGTCCGCGGTTATGGACGACTTGGAGCTATATGACTCGACCATAGACAACTTACACATGTTGTTTCAATCATAATAACTTGCGTAGTAAGTTAGCACAACTCTAATACTAAATGGTTAAACTTGACAACCGTGTGAGTGCCTTTGCCAGTACTTCTTGGCGAAGGGGGAACACATCGGCTGTGTTATGCTTGCAGAGTATAGAACTGTTAGTTTATGCGCTCTCGCCCCTTCTCTGGTAGACGAATGTTGTAGAGTGTCTCTATAGGTTTTTAGTGCTTGCGCGTTGCCGCTTAGCCCCACCATATTGCCTATGACGTTCCACTTGCGTCCTCTAAGTCCCCTGCGTGCCTCAAGTACAAAGGACGGCCGAGTTGACGAATGCTTATACGTCTTGAAGTCTTGTTAAGTACGAACCCGTACTTATTGCTGCTTCTACGGGATATAACATGGCAGGTATGAAGATATGTTCGATGAAGATGACGCTAGCAAGGTTACCCTTCCGGCTTGGCCTGGGCAGGGTTATGGACGCCATTGGTTATCTTCAGGACTCTTAGTCCAAATTGTATCTTGTCCGTACTCGGATGTATTTGATCTTCTGTATGATTCGGATCTTGTATATTTGTATCTTGACTCGTTAGAGTCGTGGTTGTAATATATATGTTCTTGTGGGCTCTATTGTAATCCTGTTGTAATGTTACCGCTCGTGATTGATTCCACCCGCATCGCGTGCATGCTTCGGCGTGTACGAGGCGCTTGGTGGTGCGTCTCCTAAAATCGATATCGTGCGGATTTCGGCGGATTCGCTGGGATCCTCATGGTACCGGTTTTGGGGCGTCACAATTGGCATCAAGATCATCGATTTGAAGATATATATGTGATATGATCAAGAAGAAGAAATGAAGATGGAGTTCTTATGTGGAACTCAATATTAGCCATGCTCTATCTTATGTGATAAGTAATGGATGATCAAGATCTTGAGAGCTTGATTCCAAGTGAAGAATTCTCTATATACACCTCAAGATATTATGATAGAGTATGAGAAGATACAAGGTTGAGTTGGGCAAGTTCAAGATGAGCATCTTGAGTGGATCACATGCTTGAAACTTGCCGTCCATTTGGTGATAATGGACATGTGAAGATGTGCATCAATGGAGCTTTCCCATCATAGTGTATGGGGGAGCATTTGTGAGTCTTCACACAGCAACATTGATGAAGTGAGGCATTCCAGCTTGTATAGAGCTTGAAGAGTTATCATTAAGATCAAGCGGGATGCGCAAGGCAAAGGTATGACCTTGATAGGTTTTCCTTTTACCGGTCTCAAGGTGGTTGATGGGAGACCGGATTATAGGATAGATAGCCGCACTATTAAGAGGGGCTTTCGGTTGGGTAACTTGATCACATCGTCTTAGGGAGCTCAACCCTTTGCATACTTTGCATATACTTATTGCTTCTTGGTGTTTCTCTGTAGTGAGGTTCTTGAGCTTGTTGCTAGCTTTACAACAAGCCCAAGTTCATCGAAAACGGAATCCGCATGCATCTTCTATTGCGTTTTCGAGTTTGGACGTCTTCACCGTTTCTTGACGGTGGGAGACTCCCTCTCTAAAATCATCTAAAATGTTCTGTGAGGAGTCTCCATATTTCAAGTTTTTGTTGGGGTTCTATTCGTCGTTATCTTTCCAACAAAATTGGTTTCATGTCAATCGGGGTCCGGACACAAAAGTTATCACGGCTTTTGTATAACATGTTTTCCTGTTCACCCGGCCAGGAATCCGGTCGGACCGGCCCATGCGCCGGCCGGTTCCGGTCGCCGCCGGTCAGCCGGCCTCCCAACCGGATGGCCCGGCGTGCGGTCCGGTCGACCGGTCGCCAACCGGGCGCCAACCGGCGCCAACCGGAGGAGCTCTCGGACGACACAAAGTGACCCCGGTCGGGTCCGGCCTGCCGACCGGTTTGGACCGGCTGGTCCGGTCTGTGGCCCGGCCTCGACCGGGCCCTAGACCGGACAGCCCGGCCCCGAGCCCGGTTGACCGGCCTCCTCGACGGTTGACTCAGCCCAACTTTTCCCCAACGGTTATATTTGCTCTTGGGCTATAAATAGCCATTCTTCCACCTTGGGCTGAGTTACTTCTTCCTTTTCTCTCACCTCCATTGTTGCATTTGAAGAAGTTGCTCTCTCTCTTGTTCCCCCCCATGATTCTTGCTCATTCTTGAGGGATCTAAGAGAGGAGATCTAGATCTACACTTCCACCAAACCATTTCTTCTCTAAGTGAGGGGAACTCTTGGGATCTAGATCTTGGAGTATTTTGTTGACTTTCCCCATTGTTCTTCCTCTCCAATCTCATCCTAGCATTTGTTGTTTGGGTGGGATTTGAGAGTGAAGGACTTGAACACCTCTAGTGTTCTTGCTTTGCATCATTGCATAGTGTTGAGCTCTCCACCACGATTAGTTCGAGTGAGAGACCGTGAGCTTGTTACTCTTGGAGGGTGACCTCCTAGCACTACAAGAAAAGTTGCCATGGCCGACGAAGTTGAAGTCGCGCCGTGGTTGCTGGTGTACCATGGCCGACGATTTTGGTCCCTCCGTGGTGCATGTCAAAACTTTTTTTTTCTCGTTTTTGAGGCCACCTAGCCCGACGAAAGCGGCCAAAACGTCGCGTATGGTGGCCCGGGACGTGGTGCATCGCGAATTCTCGGGTTCGCCGGCCGAGTCAACGCAAATCCGCACCACCGAGGGATGTAGGGCCCGGATGGCAGCCTCTCCGGCATTGTTTTTTCTCGATCGCGCCATCTCGTTCAACGTTCTCCGATCGAGCCGTTTACGATGCGGGATCATGGGTCCCGCATGTCATCCTCTATGAACCAAAATTCTTTCTATTCTTGGATTTTTTTGACCCCCGATTTCCGGCTACTTCCTTTTTCTTTTGATCCCTTGCCGCCTTGAAACAAAAAAGCACACGAGAGTATTAGTTTGTCCTTAAC
>NC_061513.1:138545184-138574469 GCF_022539505.1 Lolium rigidum | reverse complement strand
CCATTCCTGGATCACTTTGATATCTGCTAGTCAATCTAACAACGTGTGCTATATCCGGTCTAGTACATAACATGGCATACATGATAGAGCCTACTGCCGAGGCATAGGGGATCTGACTCATCCTTTCTCTTTCTTCTGCCGTAGCCGGACCTTGAGTCTTACTCAAGACCTTGCCTGGTAACATAGGTAAGAATCCTTTCTTACTTTCGTCCATTCGAACTTCTTTAGAATCTTGTCCAGGTATGTACTCGTGATAGCCCTATTAGACGTCTTGATCTATCTCTATAAATCTTGATGCCTAATATATACGATGCTTCACCAAGGTCTTTCATTGAAAAACTATTATTCAAATAACCCTTTACACTGCTTAATAGTTGTATATTGATGTCTACGTTCCCCCTCCTTTCCTGTAGACAGTGTTGGGCCTCCAAGAGCAGAGGTTTGTAGAACAGCAGCAAGTTTCCCTTAAGTGGATACCCAAGGTTTATCGAACTCAGGGAGGAAGAGGTCAAAGATATCCCTCTCATGCAACCCCGCAACCACAAAGCAAGAAGTCTCTTGTGTCCCCAACACACCTAATAGGTGCACTAGTTCGGCGAAGAGATAGTGAAATACAGGTGGTATGAATAAGTATGAGCGAGTAGCAACGGTGCCGTAAAAGTGCTTGGCGTGTAGTTGATGGTGGTGGTATTGCAGCGATAGTAACGTAAGAAACAAGAAACAAGCAGTAGTAATGTAGCAGTAGTAACACAGCAGTAGTAACGCAGCAGTAGTAACGCAGTATTTAGGAACAAGGCCTAGGGATTACACTTTCACTAGTGGACACTCTCAACATTGATCACATAACAGAACAGATAAATGCATACTCTACACTTTTGTTGGATGATGAACACATTGCGTAGGATTACACGAACCCTCAATGCCGGAGTTAACAAGCTCCACAATAATGCTCATGTTTAAGTAACCTTTAGTGTAAGATAGATCAACGAACTAAACCAAGTACTAGCATAGCATGCACACTTGTAACCTTCATGCATATGTAGGAGGAATAGATCACATCAATAATATCATAATGATAATTAACTCCACAATCTACAAGAGATCATGATCATAGCCTACGACAAGAACCACACGGTGCACGCACTAGTCACCTTTACACACATGCGGGAGGAATAGAACTACTTTAATAACATCACTAGAGTAGCACATAGATGAATTGTGATACAAAACTCATATGAATCTCAATCATGTAAAGCAGCTCATGAGATCATTGTATTGAAGTACATGGAAGAGAGATGAACCACATAGCTACCGGTACAGCCCCGAGCCTCGATGGAGAACTACTCCCTCCTCATGGGAGCAGCAGCGGTGATGAAGATGGCGGTGGAGATGGCAGCGGTGGCGATGGAGATGGCAGCGGTGTCGATGGAGAAGCCTTCCGGGGGCACTTCCCCGCTCCGGCGGGTGCCGGAACAGAGTTCGTCCCCCGAATTGGAGTTTCGCGATGGCGGCGGCGCCACGGTAACTTTTCCGGAGTTTCGTCAATTGGTGTCGAGGTTTTAGGTCACGACGACTTAAATAGGCGAAGAGTCGGAGTCGGAGGGGGCTCGGGCTGCCCGGACCATAGGGGGCGCGCCCCCCTTTGGCCGCGCCGCCCACGAGTGTGGGGCCCCCCGGCACCCTCTCGACCTTTCTTCGGTGCTCCGGAAGCTTCGCGTATTTCTAAGACTTTCGGCGTTGATTTCGTCCGATTCCGAGAATATTTCGTTACTAGGATTTACGAAACCAAAAACAGCAGAAAAGTGAACTGGCACTTCGGCATCTTGTTAATAGGTTAGTTCCGGAAAATGCACGAATATGACATAAAGTGTGCATAAAACATGTAGATAACATCAATAATGTGGCATGGAACACAAGAAATTATCGATACGTTGGAGACGTATCGGCATCCCTAAGCTTAGTTCCGCTCGTCCCGAGCGAGTAAAACGATAACAAAGATAATTTCTGGAGTGACATGCCATCATACCCTTGATCATACTATTTGTACAGCATATGTAGTGAATGCAGTGATCAAAACAATGTATATGACATGGGTAAACAAGTGAATCATAAAGCAAAGACTTTTCATGAATAGCACTTCAAGACAAGCATCAATAAGTCTTGCATAAGAGTTAACTCATAAAGCAATAATTCAAAGTAGAGACATTGAAGCAACACAATGGAAGAGGAAGTTTCAGCGGTTGCTTTCAACTTATAACATGTATATCTCATGGATAATTGTCAATGCAAAGCAATATAACAAATGCAATATGCAAATATGTAAGAATCAATGCACGAGTTCACACAAGTGTTTGCTTCTTGAGGTGGAGAGAAATAGGTGAACTGACTCAACATAAAAGTAAAAGAATGGTCCTTCAAAGAGGAAAGCATCGATTGCTATATTTGTGCTAGAGCTTTGATTTTGAAAACATATAGAGAGCATAAAAATAAAGTTTTGAGAGGTGTATGTTGTTGTCAACGAATGGTAGTGGGCACTCTAACCCCCTTGCCAGACAAACCTTCAAAGAGCGGCTCCCATTTTATTTTATTTTTGGATGGCACTCCTTCCAACCTTTCTTTCACAAACCATGGCTAACCGAATCCTCGGGTGCCCGCCAACAATCTCATACCATGAAGGAGTACCTTTTTATTTTAGTTTTATTATGATGACACTCCTCCCAACCTTTGCTTACACAAGCCATGGCTAACCGAATCCTTCGGGTGCCGTCCAACAATCACATACCATGGAGGAGTGTCTATTTTTAGTTTGTTAATTTGGGACTGGGAATCCCATTGCCGGCTCTTTTTGCAAAATTATTGGATAAGCGGATGAAGCCACTAGTCCATTGGTGAAAGTTGCCCAACAAGATTGAAAGATAAACACCACATACTTCCTCATGAGCTATAAAACATTGACACAAATCAGAGGTAATAAATTTTGAATTGTTAAAGGTAGCACTCAAGCAATTTACTTTGGAATGGCGGGAAAATACCATGTAGTAGGTAGGTATGGTGGACACAAATGGCATAGTGGTTGGCTCAAGTATTTTGGATGCATGAGAAGTATTCCCTCTCGATACAAGGTTTAGGCTAGCAAGGCTTGTTAGAAACAAACACAAGGATGAACGGTACAGCAAAACTCACATAAAAGACATATTGAAAGCATTATAAGACTCTACATCGTCTTCCTTGTTGTTCAAACACCTTACTAGAAATTATCTAGACCTTAGAGAGACCAATTATGCAAACCAAATTTTAGCATGCTCTATGTATTCTTCACTAATAGGTGCAATGTATATGATGCAAGAGCTTAAACATGAGCACAACAATTGCCAAGTATCACATTACCCAAGACATTATAGCAATTACTACATGTATCATTTTCCAATTCCAACCATATAACAATTTAACGAAGAGGAAACTTCGCCATGAATATTATGAGCTAAGAACACATGTGTTCATATGAACCAGCGGAGCGTGTCTCTCTCCCACACAAGCATGATGTAATCCAATTTATTCAAACACAAACAAAAACAAAAGCAAACAAACAGACGCTCCAAGAAAAAGCACATAAGATGTGATGGAATAAAAATATAGTTTCAGGGGAGGAACCTGATAATGTTGTCGATGAAGAAGGGGATGCCTTGGGCATCCCCAAGCTTAGACGCTTGAGTCTTCTTGATATATGCAGGGGTGAACCACCGGGTGCATCCCCAAGCTTAGAGCTTTCACTCTCCTTGATCGTAGTATATCATCCTCCTCTCTTGACCCTTGAAAACTTCCTCCACACCAAACTCGAAACAACTCATTAGAGGGTTAGTGGACAATAAAAATTAACATGTTCAGAGGTGACACAATCATTCTTAACACTTCTGGACATTGCATAAAGCTACTGGACATTAATGGATCAAAGAAATTCATCCAACATAGCAAAAGAGGCAATGCGAAATAAAAGGCAGAATCTGTCAAAACAGAACAGTCCGTAAAGATGGATTTTATTAGGCCACCAGACTTGCTCAAATGAAAATGCTCAAATTGAATGAAAGTTGCGTACATATCTGAGGATCATGCACGTAAATTGGCATAATTTTCTGAGCTTCCTGCAGGGCAGTGGGCTCAGATTCGTGACAGCAAAGAAATCTGGAACTGCGCAGTAATCCAAATCTAGTACTTACTTTTCTATCAAAGACTTTACTTGGCACAACAAAACTCAAAACTAAGATAAGGAGAGGTTGCTACAGTAGTAAACAACTTCCAAGACACAAATATAAAACAAAGTACTGTAGCAAAATAACACATGGGTTATCTCCCAAGAAGTTCTTTCTTTTTAGCCATTAAGATGGGCTCAACAGTTTTAATGATGCACTCGCAAAAGATAGTATGTGAAGCAAAAGAGAGCATCAAGAGGCAAATTCAAAACACATTTAAGTCTAACATGCTTCCTATGCATAGGAATCTTGTAAATAAACAAGTTCATGAAGAGCAAAGTAACAAGCATAGGAAGATAAAACAAGTATAGCATCAAAAATTTCAGCACATAGAGAGGCATTTTAGTAACATGAAAACTTCTACAACCATATTTTCCTCTCTCATAATAACTTTCAGTAGCAACATGAGCAAACTCAACAATATAACTATCACATAAAGCATTCTTATCATGAGTCTCATGCATAAAATTATTGCTCTCCACATAAGCATAATCAATTTTATTAGTTGTAGTGGGAGCAAATTCAACAAAGTAGCTATCATTATTATTCTCATCAAGTGTAGGAGGCATAATATAATCACAACAAAATTTTCTCTCAGCAGTAAGTGGCATCAAAGGACCACTATCATTATAATCATCAGAAATAGGAGGCAAAGTATCATCAAAGAAAATTTTCTCCTCAATGCTTGGGGGACTAAAAATATCATGCACACCAGCTTCCCCAAGCTTAGAACTTTCTATATCATTATCAACAATGGTGTTCAAAGCGTTCATACTAATATTACTACCGAGCATGCAAAGAAGATTTCATAGGTTTTTTAATTTTCGCATCAAACAATCCATGTTTTAAATCAGGAAATAGAATAAGAAGCTCACTCTTGTACATTATGCCAAACTAGTGTAAACAAGAAACAACAAGATGCAATTGCAGGATCTAAAGGAAATAGCTTCGAGCACACACACAACGGCGCCGAGAAAAATACTTTACCCGAGACCGTAGTATGAGAGCCTTTTACCTTTCCTCCCCGGCAACGGCGCCGGAAAAGTGCTTGATGTCTACGTTCCCCCTCCTTTCCCGTAGACAGTGTTGGGCCTCCAAGAGCGAGAGGTTTGTAGAACAGCGAGCAAGTTTCCCTTAAGTGGATACCCAAGGTTTATCGAACTCGGGGAGGAAGAGGTCAAAGATATCCCTCTCATGCAACCCCGCAACCACAAAGCAAGAAGTCTCTTGTGTCCCCAACACACCTAATAGGTGCACTAGTTCGGCGAAGAGATAGTGAAATACGGGTGGTATGAATAAGTATGAGCAAGTAGCAACGGTGCCGAGAAAAGTGCTTGGCGTGTAGTTGATGGTGGTGGTATTGCAGCGATAGTAACGCAGTAAAACAGTAAACAAGCAGTAGTAATGTAGCGAGTAGTAACACAGCAGTAGTAACGCAGCAGTAGTAACGCAGTATTTAGGAACAAGGCCTAGGGATTACACTTTCACTAGTGGACACTCTCAACATTGATCACATAACAAACGGATAAATGCATACTCTACACTTTTGTTGGATGATGAACACATTGCGTAGGATTACACGAACCCTCAATGCCGGAGTTAACAAGCTCCACAATAATGCTCATGTTTAAGTAACCTTTAGTGTAAGATAGATCAACGAACTAAACCAAGTACTAGCATAGCATGCACACTTGTAACCTTCATGCATATGTAGGAGGAATAGATCACATCAATAATATCATAATGATAATTAACTCCACAATCTACAAGAGATCATGATCATAGCCTACGACAAGAACCACACGGTGCACGCACTAGTCACCTTTACACACATGCAGGAGGAATAGAACTACTTTAATAACATCACTAGAGTAGCACATAGATGAATTGTGATACAAAACTCATATGAATCTCAATCATGTAAAGCAGCTCATGAGATCATTGTATTGAAGTACATGGAAGAGAGATGAACCACATAGCTACCGGTACAGCCCCGAGCCTCGATGGAGAACTACTCCCTCCTCATGGGAGCAGCAGCGGTGATGAAGATGGCGGTGGAGATGGCAGCGGTGGCGATGGAGATGGCAGCGGTGTCGATGGAGAAGCCTTCCGGGGGCACTTCCCCGCTCCGGCAGGGTGCCGGAACAGAGTTCCGTCCCCCGAATTGGAGTTTCGCGATGGCGGCGGCGCCACGGTAACTTTTCCGGAGTTTCGTCAATTGGTGTCGAGGTTTTAGGTCACGACGACTTAAATAGGCGAAGAGTCGGAGTCGGAGGGGGCCTGGGCTGCCCAGACCATAGGGGGGCGCGCCCCCCCCTTTGGCCGCGCCGCCCACGGGTGTGGGGCCCCCACGGCACCCCTCCGACCTTTCTTCGGTGCTCCGGAAGCTTCGCGTATTTCTAAGACTTTCGGCGTTGATTTCGTCCGATTCCGAGAATATTTCGTTACTAGGATTTCGAAACCAAAAACAGCGAGAAAACGAGAAGCGGCACTTCGGCATCTTGTTAATAGGTTAGTTCCAGAAAATGCACGAATATGACATAAAGTGTGCATAAAACATGTAGATAACATCAATAATGTGGCATGGAACACAAGAAATTATCGATACGTTGGAGACGTATCATATATCATTCCCAATTAATAATATGTCATCTACATATAATATCAGGAATGCTACAGAGCTCCCACTCACTTTCTTGTAAATACAGGCCTCTCCATGACACTGTATAAACCCGAAGTCTTTGATCACCTTATCAAAGCGTCGGTTCCAACTTCTTGATGCTTGCTTCAGTCCATAAATTGAACGCTGAAGTTTGCATACTTTGTCAGCATTTTTAGGATCGACAAAACCTTTGGGTTGTACCATATACAACTCTTCAACAATGTCTCCATTAAGGAACGCCGTTTTGACATCCATCTGCCAAATCTCATAATCGAAAAATGCAGCTATTGCTAACAAAATCCTCACAGATTTTAGCTTCGCTACGAGTGAGAAAGTCTCATCGTAGTCAACACCTTGAATTTTTCGGAAACCCTTTGCGACAAGTCGAGCTTTATAGACGAGTAATATTACCATCAGCATCTGTTTTTCTCTTGAAGATCCATTTATTCTCGACAGCCTTGCGGCTATCAGGTAAGTCTACCAAAGTCCACACTTTGTTATCATACATGGATCCCATTTAGGATTTCATGGCTTCTTGCCATTTGTTGGAATCTGGGCTCATCATCGCTTCTTCATATGTCGCAGGGTCTTCATCATTGTTGTCCACAATCATGACATTTAGACAAGGATCATACCAATCAGGAGTGGCACGTTCCCTTGTTGATCTGCGAGGTTCAGTAGCTATCTCGTTTGAAGTTTCATGATCATTATCATTTGCTTCCTCTGTTGACGGTGTAGACGGCACAGGAACATCTTCCGTCATCTGCGCTACTCTGATCAATGAGTGAAGATTCATCAATCTCATCGAGTTCTACTTTTCTTCCAGTCACTTCTTTGGTGAGAAATTCTTTCTCAAGAAAGGTTCCGTTCTTAGCAACAAAGATCTTGCCTTCGGATCTGTGATAGAAAGTATACCCTATAGTTTCCTTAGGGTATCCTATGAAGACGCATTTCTCCGCTTTGGGTTCTAGCTTGTCCGGTTGTAACTTTTTTTACATAGGCTTCGCAACCCCAAACTTTTAGGAACGACAACTTAGATTTCTTATTAAACCATAATTCATACGGTGTCGTTTCAACGGATTTTGATGGTGCTCTATTTAAAGTGAATGCGGCTGTCTCTAATGCATAACTCCAAAATGATAATGGCAAATCAGTAAGAGACATCATAGAACGAACCATATCTAAGAGAGTTCGATTACGACATTCGGACACACCGTTTCGTTGAGGTGTTCCCGACGGTGTCAATTGTGAAAGTATTCCGCATTTCTTTAAATGCATGCCAAACTCATAACTCAGATATTCACCTCCGCGATTAGATCGTAGAAATTTAATCTTCTTGTTACGTTGATTTTCTACTTCACTTTGGAATTCCTTAAACTTCTCAAAAGTTTCGGATTTATGTTTCATGAAATAGATATACCCATATCTACTCGGATCATCTGGGAAGGTTAGAACATAACGATAACCACCGCGCGATGCTACACTCATTGGTCCGCACACATCGGTATGTATGATTTCCAATAAGTCAGTAGCTCGCTCCATAATACCGAGAGAATGGAGTCTTAGTCATTTTTCCCATTAGACATGCTTCGCATCTATCAAGTGACTCAAAGTCAAGTGATTCAAGTAATCCATCGGTATGGAGTTTCTTCATGCGTTTCACTCCAATATGACCAAGACGACGGTGCCACATATAAGTAGAATTATCATTCAATTTAATTCGCTTAGCATCAATGTTATGTATATGTGTATCACTACTATCGAGATCTAATAGAAATAAGCCATTCTTTTCTGGTGCTCGACCATAAAAGATATTATTCATAAAAATAGAACAACCATTATTCTCAGACTTGAATGAATAACCGTCTTGCATTAAACAAGATCCAGATATAATGTTCATGCTCAACGCGGGTACAAAATAACAATTATTGAGGCTTAAAACTAATCCCGAAGGTAGATGTAGAGGAAGTGTGCCGACAGCGATCACATCGACTTTGGATCCATTTCCAACGCGCATCGTCACTTCATCCTTTAGTAGTCTTCGTTTATTCTTTAGTTCTTGTTTCGAGTTACAAATATGAGCAACCGAACCAGTATCAAATACCCAGGTACTAGTGCGAGAACCAGTAAGATAAATATCTATAACATGTATATCAGATATACCTTATTTCTTCTTCTTGACAAGGCCGCTCTTCAGATCCGCCAAATACTTGAAGAAATTACGCTTCCGGTGTCCCTTCTCCTTGCAGTAATAGCACTCAGCATCAGGCTTAGGGCCAGTCTTAGGTTTCACAGGAGGCGTGGCAGCTTTCTTGCCACCCTTCTTGAATTTTCCCTTAGACTTGCCCTGTTTCTTGAAGCCGGTGGTCTTGTTGACCATCAACACTTGGTACTCTTTCTTGATCTCAATCTCAGCAGATTTCAGCATGGAGAAGAGTTCGGGTAACTCTTTGTTCATGTTCCGCATATTGTAGTTCATCACAAAGTTCTTGTAACTAGGTGGCGAGTGATTGAAGGACACGATTAATCCCCAGTCGGTTAGGAATCACTATTCCCAAATCACCGAGTTTCTTCGCATGCCCGGTCATGGCGAGCATGTGCTCACTAACGGAGCTGCCTTCTTCCATCATGCAACTGAAGAAGTGTTTCGATGCTTCATAGCATTCCACGGCCGCATGAGTTTCAAAGATAGTTTTCAACTCATTGACTAACTCATGTGGATTGTGGTGCTCAAAACATTTTTGAAGATCGGCTTCCAGACTGCATAGGATGGCACACTGAACTTGAGAGTACCGAGTTTTCCGAGTCGCGTAAACATTCTTTACTTCATCGGTTTCAGTTTCTGCAGGAGGGTCACCTAGCGGTGCATCAAGCACATATTGCAGATTTCCGCCATTGAGGAAGATCCTCACATGACGGAACCGGTCGGTGAAGTTGCTACCGTTGCTCTTAAGCTTTTCTTTCTCTAGGAACTGGTTAAAATTGATTGGGGACGCCATATCTACAACATATATTTGCAATAGTTTAGACTAAGTTTATGACAAATTGAGTTCAAATTTTAATTCAACATAATTAAAAACTAGGTGAACTCCCACTCAAAACAATATCCCTCGAATTGTCTTAGTGATCACACGAACCAAATCCATCACACCAAGTCCGATCATCACGAGACTGTTGCCTGCCAAAACCCACCGGCGAGCAGTGGTTAAGCAACACGAAGAGCCGGGAGACTCCCAAGACTGCTAAGTGGGCCCTGGTGCCTCGCGTCGTCCCGCAAAGTCCCAGCACACGTCCTGGCGGTTGCAAGGGCGTGCCACCTGACCTATACCTGATCAGGAAGGTGTTGGATTGCTTCGATTAGTCTCCTGCATGGTAGACACGTAAACATTAAATACGAGCCCGATCGGCTCTCAGGGTGCCCTGTGGATCCTGCTTGATCAAAACAAAGCTAAACTAATCTACGACAGTTTAGGGTTTTCACCGCATAATCGGAACATCCTACGCGTAGTTGGGCCTAGCAGATACGAAAGATGATGGAAACTATTCCTAAAAGAGGCCTAAAAACCAACATTAAGTCAATTCCCGGAACATCCCTTGTAGGAACGGTAAAACAACACCTCACGCACTACCGGATCATCCAACCCCAGCATAAGGCCTAATCATGCAGATATTAAACTAATCCTTGAAGAACAATGAACGACTATAACGGATCGGATCTACTAAGTAACGAACAAGCAGGGTGCTACCCTTACACCTAGATAGGTGTAAGGGCAGCTAGATATCGAGGGACAGCATTGCTAAGCAAATATGCGTAAGAAAAGCATCAATGCAAGCCCCAAGACATCTATGATAAGTAGTGCTACTCGCCATCAACAACGCTTCAGCACGAGTAACACCAGGTAACGAATAAACGTATACTGCCTAGATCGCAAGATGCGATCTAGGCAGCATGATGCTTACCCGGAAGAAACCCTCGAAATAAGGGGTGGCGATGCGCCTGGTTTGTGTTTGTTGTGAACGTGATTGTCCTCCTTTCTCAATAACCCTAGGTACATATTTATAGTCCAAGGGACTTTCTAATTCGGAAATAAACTAACCCGTGTACGGGCTAAACTCTATCTTTTAATTCTAACCGACACGATCTAATAATATACAGATACACGGGCAATCCAGCCCAAACTTCTTGTACAAGGCCGCTTCAGATATTCTCCACGTGTATCTTCTTCAAGCCCATCTCAATTACGGCCCATCTTCTGATTTGGCTAAAATCTGGGGATAACAGAGACAAGATGTAATTTCAATGGCGAACACTCAAAGTGTTCATCATATCAATCATATGATTCATGCTCTACCTTTCGGTATAACGTGTTCCGAGACCATGTCTGTACATGCTAGGCTCGTCAAGGCCACCTTAGTATCCGCATGTGCAAAACTGGCTTGCACCCGTTGTATGCACTTGTTGAGTCTATCACACCCGATCATCACGAGATGCTTCGAAACGACAAGTCTTGGCAACGGTGCTACTAAGGATGAACACTTTATTATCTTGATATTTTAGTGAGAGGGATCATCTTATAATGCGACCGTCGCGATCTAAGCAAAATAAGATGCATAAAGGATTAACATCACATGCAGTTCATATGTGATATGATATGGCCCTTTTGTCTTTGCGCCTTTGATCTTCATCTCCAAAGCACGGACATGATCTTCATCATCAACGGGCATGATCTCCATCATCGTCGGCGAAGCACCAAGGTCAATGGCGCCGTCTTCATGATTGTCCTCAATGTAGCAACTATTACAACTACTTTGAAATACTACTCAACATGAATTTTAAAGACAACCATAAGGCTCCTGCGGGTTGCCACAATACAATAATGATCATCTCATACATAGTCATCATCACATTATGGCCATATCACATCACCAAACCCTGGAAAAACAAGTTAGACGTTCTCTAATTTGGTTTGCATACTTTACGTGGTTTAGGGTTTTCGAGTGAGATCCAATCTACCTACGAACATGAACCACAACGGTGATACTAGTATTGTCAATAGAAGAGTAAATTCAATCTTCACTATAGTAGGAGAGACAGACACCCGCAAAGCCACTTATGCAATACAAGTTGCATGTCGAGCGTGGAGCAAATCTCATGAACGCGGTCATGTAAAGTTAGCCCGAGCCGCTTCATCCCACTATGCCACAAAGATGCAAAGTACTCAAACTAAAGACAACAAAAGCATCAACGCCCACAAAACCATTGTGTTCTACTCGTGCAACCATCTATGCATAGACACGGCTCTGATACCACTGTAGGGATTCGTTGCATAGAAAACAAAAAATTCCCTACCGCGAGAACGCAATCCAAGCCAAGATGCAATCTAGAAGACGGGAGCAACGAGGAGATCATCGAGACTCACCCTTGAAGATTTCCAAAGCCTACAAGATGAGGCTCTTGTTGCTGCGATAGACGATCACTTGCCGCTTGCAAAAGCGCGTAGAAGATCTTGATCACGGCGCCACGATCGGGCAGCACCTCCGTACTCGGTCACACGTTCGGTGTTGATGAAGACGACGTCCTTCTCCCCGTTCCAGCGGGCAGCGGAAGTAGTAGCTCCTCCTTGAATCCGGCAGCACGACGGCGTGGTGGCGGTGGCGATGGAGAACTCCGGCGGAGCTTCGCTAAGCGTTGCGGGAGAGGTGGAGGAGAGGGGGCGGCTAGGGTTTGGGAGAGGGGAAGGTGGCCGGCCACTATGAGGTGTGCGGCCACAATGGCTTTTTTCTGTCCGGCCCCCTCCCCTTGCTCCTCATTATATAGGTGGAACACCCAAGAGTTGGTCTACAAGTCTTCGAATAAGACCCCAAACCAAAACCTTCCATATGACATGAAACCTACCCAAGGTGGGATTCCCACCTTTCCTTGGGAGGGGGTGGCCGGCCACCTTTGGTGGAGTCCACCTGGGACTCCACCCTCTAGGGTTGGCCGGCCATGGTGGTGGAGTCCCTCCGGGACTCCGCCTTCCAAAGTGATTTCTTCCGGACTTTTCTAGAACCTTCTAGAACCTTCCATAAATGCACCGGATCATTTTCAAACTTATAAAATGACTTCCTATATATGAATCTTATTCTCCGGACCATTCCGGAACTCCTCGTGATGTCCGGGATCCCATCCGGGACTTCGAACAATACTTCGAACTCCATTCCATATTCAAGTTCTACTATTACAACATCAAACCTTAAGTGTGTCACCAGGCCAAACTTCTTGTACAAGGCCGCTTCAGATATTCTCCACGTGTATCTTCTTCAAGCCCATCTCAATTACGGCCCATCTCCTGATTTGGCTAAAATCTGGGGATAACACATGCCCCCCTGGTTTTGGTAATGATAATTTCAAAACCACTCTGCTTTTTTCCTCGTCGGGTCATGTCGTGGCAGAGCAGAACCGTCGCAGTATCCTTCATCATGACGCCTTGCCTTCTCAACTTCTCTGCACGATTTGACAGTTCTTTGACACCACTTCCTCGGGAACTGCTGCAACATTAACTCCACTATATCCCCCTTTACTTAACCACATCGAGCAGTTCGCTTCTTCATCCTCTTGCCCCATACTAGCCATCAAAAAGCCCTCCTCCACCATGGACTCATCCTCCTCCTCCGCTGCATCGGCTCTCTCCTTCCAATCTTCCTCCTCAGACGAGCCGATGCCAGGGCCCGACCAATGGGATGAGCCGGAGTGGGACTTCGACTATGTGCCGGATGGCCCACCCGAGGCCCTCGTCGGGTCAGATGGCGACCTGCCCCCGACCGATGGGGAGGACGACCTCCGGTTCCTCATCGACGGGGAACCGGTGGCGGAGAGCGAGGATGACTTCCTCTCCGGGGTAGCTTCGCCCCTCCGACGAAGACGAAGAAGAAGAGGATGAGGAGGACGACGCCTCCTCCAACGAGGAGGAAGAGGATGGCGACACCTCCTCCGACGAGCCGCCAGCGAAGCGCTTCCGCGGCTGGGCCTGGTCGGATGACGACGAACGACGATGATGAGGAGGATGAAACCCCCATTGAGGACTACGACAGTAGCGACGAGGAGCCCGCCAGCAGCAGCACCGGCGGCGGCTACAGTGGTGACGACGAGGCCAGCGAGGATTAGTAATGTAGGATTAGTAGTTCTTGAGCAATCGGCTCTTCTTTTGTTCTTCTCCCCTTGAGCAATCGGCTCCTCATTGTAAAAAAACCCCTCTTATTAATGAAGAAGTGCTTCCAGTTAATTTTGCCGATAGTCAAAGTCAAACAATCCCCAAAAGAGCCGATGGTATCGCTTCGGCCTCTACCATAAAAAACGAGTAAGGCCAACCTAATTGCCCCTCCAAACGGTAACCTGCAACCTCCATCTGAGAAAGCAAACTCAGATCCCCAAAATCGCCGCCCAAGCAGCTCCACGAATCTCAGATCTCCACCGCGCCGTCCCAACTCCGCAGCGCATCAAATGACGGGATCATCCAACGCCAACGCCATGGTCTCCGGTCTGAAGGTAATCCTTAACCGCCTCTTCGCCATTCGAATCAATGTTAGGATTAAACAGCAAACACCTGAATTAATGTCCTATTCCGTTATTAATTTTAGGTTTCCTGTTGCCGCATCCTTCTCTCCCAAATTCTATGTGTCTTGGCCCCCGTTCTTCCGAGAGTCCCGCTCACTTAATCTCATGCGAGGCCAATAGAATCCCCTTTGTGAACCAGAACTTAGATCTGACTTCCTGGGCCGACTGCCTGCGAGCCTGGCCTAATCCTCTCGAAGGTTGGGTGGCATGGTACAGTAGAGTGTCTAAAACCCATTATGCCACCTGGGAAACGATAGGGATAGCCGATGCTTTGTCATTATCATTGTCCCCTCTTGAAAAGAATGAGAACATTCTGAAAACCATCGGCTACTTTTGGTCGGATGCACTGAATTGCTTTATGTTCGGCCATGGCCCTATGACACCAACTCTGCTAGACGTGGCCATGATCACAGGACTGGACATTGCATCCTCAAGCCCCTCTGCTTTTAAGTTGCCAAAGGTCCCTTTCACCCTTTCCTCTAAAACAGAGTGTACAAGCTGGGGCGCCTACCTCGAGCGTTATATGAAAACCAAAGGCCCCGTGACGAGAAAAAGAGCACACGGCCTTCTTGAACTTCCGGCTGGAGCACTTCATATTCTCGTGGTCCTTCACTCGCCCCAACCAAGAATTACCTTTCCCTGGCCTATGAACTCGCCAAAGGCACTCAACTTGGCCTTGGCAAACTGTTCCTTGGAGAGGTCTATCGATCTCTTCAACTAATGTCTGTCAAGCTGCTCTCCCAAAAGACAGTTAAAACAGGAGGCCCCTGGTGGTTTATTCAGTTATGGGCTCGACTGTACTTTCGAACCAGATCCCAGACTTCCCACCTTTGGCCACCTGTACCTTCCCAGATGTTAATGGGAAGGAGATCCGATGCACTAGCTATGGCCAAGCTCTGTATAGCCTCCCAGGCAGCAGGTCGACCCCTAAGGAAGCAGCAGAGTGGTTCAAGATTTTCTTCCAAGGCTTGGGCACCCCCCTGTTCTTCCCTTATACTGAATCGGAGAACTTTGAGAATCCAGTCTCCTTCCGGTTAGACAGTTTTGCCGATGACGCTAGCACCCGGCACTTGTACTCTATCATGATCCGTCCTTGCTTTCTCCCAGTTGGCATGAGTACCTCTAACAGGATCATCAAGCCTGGTTATGAGTCTTACCAACCGGTGGTAGTAGCCTGGCAGCTTGGTCTCGGGCAAGCGCCCCCACACTTCTTTCTCCACCACCTGACAGCAAGCAGAGCTGAACTGCCTGACATCCTTACTGGCCAAAGGTGCTATACCTTCTTTGACGCTCTGGCCATTCCAATTCCTCACAACCTCTGTTTCACCACCACTACCGATGGTTTCGAGACTTGGTGGTCCATGTGGAAAACCCACGCCTTCAGAAGAGCTCTAGGACCGTTGCTGAAGCAACTTGATGCCGAATATGACGTTCCTGCACACCAGGTATCATTACATATAAATTTCTTGCAATGGCTCATGATGATTGTCTGAAACCTGGCTCTATCTTTTGGCAGCAACAAGATGGCCCAGAGCCCGTGGAAGCCGATGGCTCCCCCTTCAAATTCCTTCCACCAGCCCCGGTGGTTCTCTTCTGCCAGAGCTCCCCACCCCTGAAGAAGGTCATAATGCAGAGCCAGCCGATTTCACCGCAATCGGCTCCCAAGAGTAAAGCATCCTCGGGGCCGCTTGCCCCCGAGCCTCAACCCGTGCGAGGAAGGCGAGAAGGAAAGTAGCTGCCGGAAGACCCGTAAGCGCAAAGCTCCTGTCCAAGAAAGCTTGCATGTAAGCCGACTCGTGCCTTGACTACATTTATCCGTTCTCCCGACCTTTTGCAACATGCTTGTACTTCTTTTACGTGACTTCCACCGAAGAGAACTCCAGCGGGAGGCACAGTCCAGCCAAGGGGACTCAAACCCGGGCAACTCCGGGAGATCCACCACACAGAGTCAGACGGACTCGCCAGCGTCGGCTTCTAGGAAAAGGTCGACTCCCGAGCCTGTTGCTCCTCAAGCTCCGATCAAAACAGGGTCACGCGTGAAGCGTCGATGCGTTAAAAGGGCTCGCAAAGACCCACGAGTTTCCTCGCCAAGCCAGGAGGTTTCAAATGTGATTACTTCACCAGTTCATCCTTCATGCCGTCCCATTGCTACTTGGATCGGCTCACCATTTCTTTTGCAGACTACTGAGCCCTCTAGCGGGGACGTTGAAGAGGTACTGATGCCATCCGCCACGCTAGACCTAGCCACCTCGACGAGCGTGGCTGACCAAGTGGCTAACCTAGCCAAGTCCACAGAAAAGCCGATTATCACAACATCGGCTGCTCCTCCTACTTTGGGAGAGGTACTCCACTCCCTTGGCTCTACCCTTTCCTTTGTTGTATACTAATACTGCTTTTGTTCGCCTGTCAGGGTTGCGATCTTTCAAGCTTGCTGACGTTCGATCCTGAATCCATCGAACCAGCTACTTCCAAGGCAGGTGAAGAGCCAAGTCCTAGCATGGTCCATGGTCCACTCCAGCGTCTCAAGGCTTTGCTCTCCTCCTCAGTTGAGACCCTGGTTGAAAACCCCGAGGCAGTCAAGGGCATCCTTGAAGACATCCAGCCTCATCTCCCGGTGACACTGCAGGTGAAGCTTTGGCCAGCTGTGACTCTGTCGGTCTTCAGGTCAAGGGTGCAGTCGGCTCGTCAAAGAATTACCCTTCGTCACGCCCAGCTTCCGTTGAGAGCCGATATTGCAGATAAGTGTCAACGGCTCAACGAGAAAAAGGCTGCTTTAGACGCCAAAACTGACACTTCTGCCAATAGTGCCGAACTCGAGACCCTGCGTAAGGAACTGGAGAACCTTGAAGAGAGGGTCAGGGTGACCAAGCAGCTTATCCAAGAAAAGGAAACCCTCATTGCCTGCTCTCAAGAGGAAGCAAAAGGCCTCACAGCCGATCTGAATACCGATCTGGCTGAAATTCGTGCCCTGAGCAGTCAGCTGGTGACGGGCAAAGACGAGGACGACGAGGCTGAGATCGCCGAGGTGGATCGTATCCGTGCTGACGCCCTCCATGCCCTTGAGGAATTCCTCCAGTAGAGCCTCTCCATGTACCTTGATAACTGCTCAATTGAGCTTGTACCTCTGCTTATAACAGTTTTATTCTAGAGTCGATGTCTGTACATCGGCTGTGCTTAAAAATTTATATTTTTTTACAGCCGATTTATTTATGCATCGGCCCCCGTATTCTAATGTCCATCATCCTCGAGGAATATATCTTGAGCTGCTGGCCATTGACAGCCACTTCGTACTTAGTAGCCTCGTATCTTATCTGTTTAAGTGCCCCCCGAGCCGATTTTTTCAAAGGGATTGAAGATATCGGCTCTTCGATCATCCTCTCTTAGATCAATGCTGCACACGAGGCAAAATGCATGTCGAGGATAATTTTGGCCGATTGCTAGAATCGGCCTCCTTTTTCATTGCAATGCTCGATGAGGGTTTACAACTTCTTGGTCTTCTACTATGGCTACGTGACATGCTCGAGATGAAATTCGTGCTTTTTATTTTTTGGGGCCGATCGCAGGGATCGGCCTTGCCACGTACGTCTACTGATTTAGATCTTGCTACTCTGTCAGGCCGGTGGATAAGACCAGCCTCACCCCATTTTTTGAAGCTTCGATGCGCTCACAGCCGTCCAAACTGATTCCAGAGAGCGGCTCTTGGTCGTCTGCATCCCAAATATTCATGGCAGCTAGTGAGATCTCGATTGAGTCATCTGCCTGAACGACCTCCACTTCATCTCCATCCCACTGTATGATGCATTGGTGCATTGTGGATGGGATGCAACGGTTAGCGTGAATCCAATCCCTTCCTAGCAAGACAGCGTAATTGCTTTTGCTATCGACGATGAAGAAGGAGGTAGGTATGGTTTTTCGGCCTACGGTCATATCTACATTCAGAACACCTTTTGCTTCTGATACTTGGCCGTTGAAATCGCTTAACGTGACGTTGGTCTTGATCAGATCGTCATTGGAGTGTCCCAAACGTCTTAGCATGGAATACGGCATTATGTTGACTGCCGCTCCCGTGTCAACCAACATCTTGCCGACAGGCTGCCCATTGATATAACCTCTCGGGTATAGGGCTTTCAAATGCCCGTAGCTCCTCTCTCGTGGCTTCTCAAAGATCACCGGCCGTGGACCGCAATCAAATTGTGCCACCGATACTTCCTCGTCTTTTGGAGCACAAAACTCTGACGGGAGTATAAACACCATGTTTGTATCAGCCGATGCCTCTGCATTGGCTTTTGTCTGTTTAGGGCGCCACACTTTCTTTGGCGGGCGCATCTCTGTCTCCAACGTTTGCTGAATTCTCACGGCCAGATCGGGCCGTGCCTTCCTCAACGTGTACAGGTACTGTGCTTCGGCTTCCTCCAGGTTTCGTAGCCGCTGCACCCTACGCTTCTGAGAATGGCTGAGTCCATCAGGGCACCACCTTGGCCGGTGGTACCTATCCTCTTCTTCATCTGACTCCTCGAAGTCTTCATCTTGAGACGACTCAGCTCGTTTGTCCTGAGGTGGGAGAGGCCCGAGACGCTTGAACACTGAAACTTCATTTGTTCCCTTCCTCTGCTGTCTACACTCTGGGCAGTTCTCGATTGTAGGTAATCGGCTCATTCCTGAGTCCCAGCAGTGTTTAAAGAAAGGACAGTTCCAATGCCTATCCATGTCTTCTTGCTCTCTTGACTTCCCTCTAGCGTGGCGCTCGTACCCTTCATCGTCTCTATCATATCGACGATACCTCTTGTCATCTGCATCAGACCGACGATATCTTTCGTCATCCACGTCGTAGCGCCGACGTCGGTCATACTGCTGCTCATATTTGTTAAGGAGATGCGCGGAGAGTGGTCGTTGATACCGCACGCTTCTCACTTCTTCTTCTGTCGTGTACCGTCCGTTATCATGTTGGGGCCGGTCGCGTGGATCGGCCTCCCCTTTCTCCTTGCCACGGGAGTGACCGCTACGCTTTATCTTTGCCATGGCGGCTCCCAAGCCCTGCCATGTTGACACCAAAAGAGAAACCCGGCTCGCATCTTAGGGAGTGACCGAGATCCACCATGTTGACGCCGGGAAACGGATGTGTGTCTACTTTCATGGCAAATTGTCCGAAGATTAATCGGCCCGACTCTATCGCCATTTGAATCCGTGCGCGCAACACTTTGCGGTCGTTGGTGGCGTGGGTGAACGTGTGATGCCATTTGCGGTATGGCCTACTCGTTCATCTCTTGTGACGTAGGAATTTTGTGGCCTTCGGGTAACTTCAGTCGTTTCTCCTTCAGCAGCAAATCAAAAATCTGCTCGGTTTTGCTTAAGTCAAAGTCAAACCCTTTTGGAGGCCCTGGTTGTTTCACCCATTTGCAGGACACGGGAACTGCCGTCCGAGTCCATTCAGCCACTGCGACTTCCTGATCTTCCGCAGGGTCTTCATCCTCTTCAGCGTCGACCAGGCCTATCTTGCGCTTGAACTTGTTGATACGTCTCCGACGTATCGATAATTTCTTATGTTCCATGCCACATTATTGATGATATCTATATGTTTTAGGCACACTTTATGTCATATTCGTGCATTTTCTGGAACTAACCTATTAACAAGATGCCGAAGTGCCGATTGCTTGTTTTTGGTTTCGTAAATCCTAGTAACGAAATATTCTCGGAATTGGACGAAATCAACGCCCGGGTTCCTATTTTGCCCGGAAGCATCCGGAACACCCGAGAGCCGCCGGAGGGGGGCCACGGGGCCCCGGATGATAGGGTGGCGCGGCCCACCCCCGGCCGCGCGGCCCTATGGTGTCGTCGCCCCTTCGACCTTCCGACGCCGCCTCTTCGCCTATATAAAGGTCCCGGACCTAAAACCTCGATACGAAAAAGCCACGGTACGAGAAACCTTCCGGAGCCGCCGCCATCGCGAAGCCAAGATCCGGGGGACAGGAGTCTCTCGTTCCGGCACGCCGCCGGGCGGGGAAGTGCCCCGGAAGGCTCCTCCATCGACACCACCGCCATCTCCATCAACGCTCGCTCGTCTCCCATGAGGAGGGAGTTGTTCTCCATCGAGGCTCGGGGCTGTACCGGTAGCTATGTGGTTCATCTCTCTCCTATGTGCTTCAATACAATAATCTCATGAGCTGCCTTACATGATTGAGATTCATATGATGATGCTTGTAATCTAGATGTCATTAAGCTAGTCAAGTGAGTTTTACTTATTTGATCTCCGGAGACTACTTATCCCACGTGTGTAAAGGTGACAGTGTGTGCACCGTGTGGGTCTCTTAGGCTATATTTCACAGAATACTTATTCACTGTTATGAATGGCGTAGTGAAGTGCTTATTTATATCTCTTTATGATTGCAATGTGTTTTGTATCACAATTTATCTATGTGCTACTCTAGTGATGTTATTAAAGTAGTTTTATTCCTCCCGCACGGTGTAATGGTGACGAGTGTGTGCATCCGTGTTAGTACTTGGCGTAGGCTATGATTGTGATCTCTTGTAGATTATGAAGTTAACTATTGCTATGATGGTATTGATGTGATCTATTCCTCCTACATAGTGTGAAGGTGACGAGTGTGCATGCTGTGTTAGTACTTGGTTTAGTCGTGTTGATCTTTCATGCACTCTAAGGTTATTTAAATATGAACATTGAATTGTGGAGCTTGTTAACTCCGGCATTGAGGGTTCGTGTAATCCTACGCAATGTGTTCATCATCCAACAAAAGAGTGTAGAGTATGCATTTATCTATTCTGTTATGTGATCAAAGTTGAGAGTGTCCACTAGTGAAAGTCTATTCCCTAGGCCTTGTTCCTAAATATCGCTATCGCTACTTGTTTACTTGTTTTATCTGCGTTACTATCGCTACCATATTACCACCATCAACTACACGCCAGCAAGCTATTTTCTGGCGCCGTTACTACTGCTCATACTTATTTATACCACCTGTATTTCACTATCTCTTCGCCGAACTAGTGCACCTATTAGGTGTGTCGGGGACACAAGAGACTTCTTGCTTTGTGGTTGCAGGGTTGCATGAGAGGGATATCTTTGACCTCTTCCTCCCTGAGTTCGATAAACCTTGGGTGATCCACTTAAGGGAAACTTGCCGCTGTTCTACAAACCTCTGCTCTTGGAGGCCCAACCCTGTCTACAAGAATAGAAGCTCCCGTAGACATCAAGCTATTTTCTGGCGCCGTTGCCGGGGAGGAAAGGTAAAAGGTACTCACACTCCGGATCTCGGCTACTAAGCTATTTTCGCCGTTGTAAGTACTCGAAGCTATTTCCTTTAGATCCTGCAATTTTATCTTGTTGTTTCTTGTTTACACTAGTTTGGCATAATGGACAACAATGAGCTTCATATTCTATTTCCTGATTTAAGACATGGATGGTTTGATGCGAAAATTAAAAAACCTATGGAACATATTAGTATGAACGCTTTGAACACCATTGTTGCTAATGATATGGAAAATTCTAAGCTTGGGGAAGCTGGTTTTGATGAGCATGATATTTTTAGTCCCCCAAGCATTGAGGAGAAAATTTACTTTGATGATACTTTGCCTCCTATTTATGATGATTATAATGATATTGGTCTTTTAGTACCGCCTGTTATGGAGGATAAATTTGATTATGATTACAATATGCCTCCTATATTTGATGATGAGAATAATAATGATAGCTACTTTGTTGAATTTGCTCCCACTACAACTAATAAAATTGATTATGCCTATGTGGAGAGTAATAATTTTATGCATGAGACTCATGATAAGAATGCTTTATGTGATAGTTATATTGTTGAGTTTGCTCATGTTGCTACTGAAAGTTATTATGAGAGAGAAAAATATGGTTGTAGAAATTTTCATGTTACTAAAACACCTCTCTATGTGCTGAAATTTTTGAAGCTACACTTGTTCTATCTTCCTATGCTTGTTATTTTGCTCTTCATGAACTTGTTTATTTACAAGATTCCTATGCATAGGAACCATGTTAGACTTAAATGTGTTTTGAATTTGCCTCTTGATGCTCTCTTTTGCTTCAACTACTATTTCTTTCGAGTGCATCATTAAAACTGCTGAGCCCATCTTAATGGCTATAAAGAAAGAACTTCTTGGGAGATAACCCATGTGTTTATTTTGCTACAGTACCTCTATTTTATATTTGTGTCTTGGAAGTTGTTACTACTGTAGCAACCTCTCCTTATCTTAGTTTTGTTGCATTGTTGTGCCAAGTAGAGTCTTTGATAGTAAAGTGAATACTAGATTTGGATTACTGCGCAGAAACAGATTTCTTGCTGTCACGAATCTGGGCCTAATTCTCTGTAGGTAACTCAGAAAATTATGCCAATTTACGTGAGTGATCCCCAGATATGTACGCAACTTTCATTCAATTTGAGCATTTTCATCTGAGCAAGTCTGGTGCCATTTTAAAATTCGTCTTTACCGACTGTTCTGTTTTGACAGATTTTGCCTTTTATTTCGCATTGCTTCTTTCGCTGTGTTGGGTGGATTTCTTTGTTCCATTACCTTCCAGTAGCTTTGGGCAATGTCCAGAAGTGTTAAGAATGATTGTGTCACCTCTGAACATGTGAATTTTTGATTATGCACTAACCCTCTAATGAGTTGTTTCGAGTTTGGTGTGGAGGAAGTTTTCAAGGATCAAGAGAGGAGGATGATATACTATGATCAAGGAGAGTGAAAGCTCTAAGCTTGGGGATGCCCCGGTGGTTCACCCTCGCATATTTTAAGAAGACTCAAGCGTCTAAGCTTGGGGATGCCCAAGGCATCCCCTTCTTCATCGACAAATTATCGAGTTCCTTCTCTTGAAACTATATTTTTATTCGGTCACATCTTATGTACTTTACTTGGAGCGTCTGTGTGCTTTTATTTTTGCTTTGTTATTTTCATTCTCTGAATAAATACATGCTTGTGTGGGAGAGAGACACGCTCCGCTGGTTCATATGAACACATGTGTTCCTAGCTCATAATATTCATGGTGAAGGTTGAAACTGCTTCGTTAATTGTTATATGGTTGGAAACGGGAAATGCTACATGTAGTAATTGATAAAATGTCTTGGATAATGTGATACTTGGAAATTGTTGTGCTCATGTGATACGTCTCCGACGTATCGATAATTTCTTATGTTCTATGCCATATTATTGATGATACCTACATGTTTTATGCACACTTTATGTCATATTTGTGCATTTTCTGGAACTAACCTATTAACAAGATGCCGAAGTGCCGATTCTTGTTTTCTCGCTGTTTTTGGTTTCAGAAATCCTAGTAACGAAATATTCTCGGAATTGGACGAAATCAAAGCCCGGGGGCCTATTTTCTCACGAAGCTTCCGGAAGTCCGAAGGAGAGACGAAGAGGGGCCACGGAGGGGCCACACTATAGGCGGCGCGGCCCCCCTTGGCCGCGCGGCCTGTGGTGTGGGGCCCCCGTGCCGCCTCTTGACCTACCCTTCCGCCTACAAATAGCCTCCGTGACGAAACCTCCAGTACCGAGAGCCACGATACGGAAAACCTTACTGAGACGCCGTCGCCGCCGATCCCATCTCGGGGGATCCAGGAGATCGCCTCCGGCACCCTGCCGGAGAGGGGAATCATCTCCCGGAGGACTCTACACCGCCATGGTCGCCTCCGGAGTGATGAGTGAGTAGTCTACCCCTGGACTATGGGTCCATAGCAGTAGCTAGATGGTTGTCTTCTCCTCATTGTGCTCCATTGTTAGATCTTGTGAGCTGCCTAACATGATCAAGATCATCTATATGTAATTCTATATGTTGTGTTTGTCGGGATCCGATGGATAGAGAATACTATGTCATGTTAATTATCAAGTTATTATACATGTGTTGTTTATGATCTTGCATGCTCTCCGTTTCTAGTAGAGGCTCCGGCCAAGTTTTTACTTTTAACTCCAAGAGGGAGTACTTATGCTCGATAGTGGGTTCATGCCCGCATTGACACCGGGACGAGTGACAGAAAGTTCTAAGGTTGTGTTGTGCTCGTTGCCACTAGGGATAAAACATTGATGCTATGTTCGAGGATGTAGTTATTGATTACATTACGCACCATACTTAATGCAATTGTCCGTTGCTTTGCAACTTAATACTGGAGGGGTTCGGACGATAACCTGAAGGTGGACTTTTTAGGCATAGATGCAGTTGGATGGCGGTCTATGTACTTTGTCGTAATGCCCAATTAAATCTCACTATACTTATCATGTCATGTATGTGCATTGTTATGCCCTCTCTATTTGTCAATTGCCCGACTGTAATTTGTTCACCCAACATGCTTTTATCTTATGGGAGAGACACCTCTAGTGAACTGTGGACCCCGGTCCATTCTTTAACACTCGAAATACAAATCTGTCTGCAATACTTGTTTTTACTATTTTCTCTGCAAACAATCATCTTCCACACAATACGGTTAATCCTTTGTTACAGCAAGCCGGTGAGATTGACAACCTCACTCGTTTCGTTGGGGCAAAGTACTTTGGTTGTGTTGTGCGGGTTCCACGTTGGCGCCGGAATCTCGGTGTTGCGCCGCACTACATCCCGCCGCCATCAACCTTCAACGTGCTTCTTGGCTCCTCCTGGTTCGATAAACCTTGGTTTCTTTCTCGAGGGAAAACTTGCTGCTGTGCGCATCATACCTTCCTCTTGGGGTTGCCCAACGAACGTGTGAAATACACGCCATCAAGCATATTTTCTCGGCGCCGTTGCCGGGGAGATCAAGACACGCCGCAAGGGGAGTCTCCACTTCTCAATCTCTTTACTTTGTTTTTGTCTTGCTTTATTTTATTTACTACTTTGTTTGCTGCACTAAATCAAAATACAAAAAAATTAGTTGCTAGTTTTACTTTATTTGCTATCTTGTTTGCTATATCAAAAACACAAAAAAATTAGTTTACTTGCATTTACTTTATCTAGTTTGCTTTATTTACTGTTGCTAAAATGGCCAACGCTGAAAATACTAAGTTGTGTGACTTCACAACCACAAATAATAATGATTTCTTATGCACACCTATTGCTCCACCTGCTACTACAGACAGGATTCTTTGAAATTAAACCTCGCTTTACTTAATCTTATCATGCGAGAGCAATTTTTTGGTGTTAGTTCTGATGATGCTGTTGCCCATCTCAATAATTTTGTTGAACTATGTGAAATGCAAAAATATAAAGATGTAGATGGTGATATTATTAAACTAAAATTGTTCCCTTTCTCATTAAGAGGAAGAGCTAAAGATTGGTTGCTATCTCTCGCCTAAGAATAGTATTGATTCCTGGACTAAATGCAAGGATGCTTTTATTGGTAGATATTATCCCCCTGCTAAAATTATATCTTTGAGGAGTAGCATAATGAATTTCAAACAATTAGATACTGAACATGTTGCTCAAGCTTGGGAAAGAATGAAATCTCTCGGTTAAAAATTGCCCAACCCATGGACCGACTACTTGGATGATCATCCAAACCTTCTATGCAGGACTAAATTTTTCTTCGCGGAATTTATTGGATTCAGCTGCTGGAGGTACCTTTATGTCCATCACTCTTGGTGAAGCAACAAAGCTTCTTGATAATATGATGGTTAATTACTCTGAATGGCACACGGAAAGAGCTCCATAAGGTAAGAAGGTAAATTCTGTTGAAGAAACCTCTTCCTTGAGTGATAAGATTGATGCTATTATGTCCATGCTTGCAAATGGTAGGCCTAATGTTAATTATAATAATGTTCCGTTAGCGTCATTGGTTGCTCAAAAAGAATATGTTGATGTGAATTTCATTAAAAATAACAATTATAATGATTCTAGGCCGTATCCTGCTAATGGTAATTCTCATGGTAGATATGTTTCACCTAATGAAGAGAAGATGTTGGAAATTGAAAGATCCGCTAAGAGCTTCATGCAATCACAATATGAGCAAAATAAATTGTTTACTAAAACAATGAATGAGCAATCTACCTTGTTGAAGAATATAGGGAATCAACTTGAAAATCTGAATAGGGAGATCTCGGGGTTACAAACTAAACTTGCGATGCTTGAAAACCGAATCTCATACATGTCCGCATCACAATCTTCTTTAATTAATAAAATGGCTGCTAAACCTGAGGATTTAGATGATAAAATTACTACTACAGCAAATGCCATCCAAGTTAGAATTAATGAGAATATAAGATTAATGGCTGAACTGCGAGCTAGGTGGGATAGAGAAGAAAATGAAAAACTAGCTAAAAAGGAAAATGTAGCTAAAGTTTGGACTATTACCACCACTAGCAATGCTAATGATTCATATGTTGCTGCACCTCCTACTATCCATGATAAAATAATTGGTGTTGGCAATGCTTCTACTCCTAGTGCAAAGCGCGCAAAATTACCTGAAACCGCTAAAACTACTTGAAACCGCTTGTGATAAAGCTGCTGAAATTTTTTCCAACCTTGGGGATGATAATCCCATTGCTTTAGATTGTAATGATTTAGATTTTGATGATTGCCACATCTCTGAAGTTATAAAGTTCTTGCAAAAACTTGCTAAGAGTCCCAATGCTAGCGCTATAAATTTGGCTTTCACAAAACATATTACAAATGCTCTCATAAAAGCTAGAGAAGAGAAACTAAAACTTGAAACTTCTATTCCTAGAAAGCTAGAGGATGGTTGGGAGCCCATCATTAAAATGAGAATCAAAGATTTTGATTGTAATGCTTTATGTGATCTTGGTGCAAGTATTTCTGTTATGCCTAAAAAAGTCTATGATATGCTTGACTTGCCACCATTGAAGAATTGTTATTTGGATGTTAATCTCGCTGATAATGCTAAAAAGAAACCTTTGGGGAAAGTTGATAATGTTCATATTATGGTTAACAATAACCTTGTCCCCGTTGATTTTGTTGTCTTGGATATTGAATGCAATGCATCTTGCCCCATTATATTGGGAAGACCTTTTCTTCGAACCGTTGGTGCTACTATTGATATGAAGGAAGGTAATATTAAATATCAATTTCCTCTCAAGAAAGGTATGGAACACTTCCCTAGAAAGAGAATGAAGTTACCTTATGATTCTATCATTAGAACAAATTATGATGTCGATGCTTCATCTCTAGATGTTACTTGAGTTACACTTTCTGCGCCTAGCTGAAAGGCGTTAAAGAAAAGCGCTTATGGGAGACAACCCATGTTTTTACCTACAGTACTTTGTTTTATATTTGTGTCTTGGAAGTTGTTTACTACTGTAGCAACCTCTCCTTATCTTAGTTTTATGTTTTGTTGTGCCAAGTAAAGTCTTTGATAGAAAAGTAAGTACTAGATTTGGATTACTGCGCAGAAACAGATTTCTTTGCTGTCACGAATCTGGGTCTAATTCTCTGTAGGTAACTCAGAAAATTATGCCAATTTACGTGAGTGATCCTCAGATATGTACGCAACTTTCATTCAATTTGAGCATTTTCGTTTGAGCAAGTCTGGTGGCCTAATAAAATCCATCTTTACGGACTGTTCTGTTTTGACAGATTCTGTCTTTTATTTCGCATTGCCTCTTTTGCTATGTTGGATGAATTTCTTTGATCCATTAATGTCCAGTAGCTTTATGCAATGTCCAGAAGTGTTAAGAATGATTGTGTCACCTCTGAACATGTGAATTTTTATTATGCACTAACCCTCTAATGAGTTGTTTCGAGTTTGGTGTGGAGGAAGTTTTCAAGGATCAAGAGAGGAGTATGATGCAATATGATCAAGGAGAGTGAAAGCTCTAAGCTTGGGGATGCCCCGGTGGTTCACCCCTGCATATATTAAGAAGACTCAAGCGTCTAAGCTTGGGGATGCCCAAGGCATCCCCTTCTTCATCAACAACATTATCGGGTTCCTCCCCTGAAACTATATTTTTATTCGGCCACATCTTATGTACTTTGCTTGGAGCGTCGGTTTGTTTTTGTTTTTTGTTTTGTTTGAATAAAATGGATCCTAGCATTCACTTTATGGGAGAGAGACACGCTCCGCTGTTGCATATGGACAAATATGTCCTTAGGTTCTACTCATAGTATTCATGGCGAAGTTTCTCCTTCGTTAAATTGTTATATGGTTGGAATTGGAAAATGCTACATGTAGTAACTCTAAAATGTCTTGGATAATTTGATACTTGGCAATTGTTGTGCTCATGTTTAAGCTCTTGCATCATTGCTTTGCACCCATTAATGAACAAAATACTTAGAGCTTGCTAATTTGGTTTGCATATTTGGTTTCTCTAGAGTCTAGATAACATCTAGTATTGAGTTTTGAACAACAAGGAAGACGGTATGGAGTCTTATAATGTTTACCATATGTCTTTTATGTGAGTTTTGCTGTACCGTTCATCCTTGTGTTTGTTTCAAATAACCTTGCTAGCCTAAACCTTGTATCGAGAGGGAATACTTCTCATGCATCCAAAATACTTGAGCCAACCACTATGCCATTTGTGTCCACCATACCTACCTACTACATGGTATTTATCCGCCATTCCAAAGTAAATTGCTTGAGTGCTACCTTTAAAATTCCATCATTCACCTTTGCAATATATAGCTCATGGGACAAATAGCTTAAAAACTATTGTGGTATTGAATATGTACTTATGCACTTTATCTCTTATTAAGTTGCTTGTTGAGCGGTAACCATGTTTCTGGGGACGCCATCAACTATTCCTTGTTGGATATCATGTGAGTTGCTATGCATGTCCGTCTTGTCTGAAGCAAGAGAGATCTACCACCTTCATGGTTGGAGCATGC
>NC_061513.1:138504663-138545084 GCF_022539505.1 Lolium rigidum | reverse complement strand
AAGTTTTGCGCTAAGAACAAGGTTCTTAACCCGAAACTCGGGGACGGCGGTGCCGGTTTTGCGCTAAGTTTTTAAGATAAGTTTTGCGCTAAGAACAAGGTTCTTAACCCGAAACTCGGGGACTGGCAATGCCGGTTTTGCGCTAAGTTTTTAAGTTAAGTTTTGCGCTAAGAGCTGCGCTCTCACCACAAAACTCGGGGACTGGGAAGATAGACAAGATAGAAACCGGCGTGAAACTAAAGAAAAGATAAAACAAATCCGGAAGCAAGGAAACCGGTAGCAATTAAGAAAAGTTAGAAAAACGTACCATAAAGTTGTTCGTGGCATCATACCACGCGCTGTCGAGCTCTTTCACGGCGCTGCGGAGCCGCATGAAGTGCTCCTCGGACGACCGGTCCCCAAGCTGGATCGAGTGCCGGCAGCCTGTCCTTGCCCAAGCCGCGGGTCGCCGGAGTCATATCCGCGGCGTTCCACTTCTGGGCGTAGGGCGGGGAGATGCCCCAGGTCCCGGCCTTGGCGTTGGAACTCAGTTATACGGCCAAGAAGACCGGTGGCCTTCGTGGCGGGATCCCTGGCGGCCTTGGAGACGTGCAGCACCAGAGGCTGCTGGCCGCCGGAAGGGGCGCTGGAGGCCGTCGCCTTCCCCTTGATAAGCTTGGAGGTCTTGGGCGGCGGCGCGGTAGGAGCGGCCCCGAGAGGTTTGGCGCGAGGAGCACCTGGTGGCGGCATGAGGATGGTTCGTGGAGACTGGGGAGCGCTGGGCGCGTCACCCGGTTTGGAACCTTCCGGCGCGGAAGATTCCGGCGCGGAGGTTGTCGTCTTTTCAAGGACGGGAGGAGCTGGAGGCTCCGCCCGCCCGGCAGCTTCTTCTTCTCCGGCGCCGATGTTGCTGGCGCCGGTATCCTGGGTCTCTGGGGGGAAGGAAAGATCCTCCTCCGTGCGGTGATCTGATGATGAAGGGGCCGCACGCCCGAATTTGTTGTGCCCCCGAAAGGGAGGCAGAGGTGTTGCCGGCACCGGGTGGTGCCGGGCTTGAGCGAGGAGGAGGGGTTGAAGTCCTTGCGGAGTCTTCGAGCCCGATTGTCTTGGGCCAAGCTTGAGCGCGAGGGCTGAGAAAAGAGAGAAAGGCGGTTGGAAAAGAGAAACAGGAAAAAGAACTTGGCGAAAAAGAGGCAAGCCGGAAAATGAATAACTTACCCGGAAGAGGTTGGCATCGCCTTGCGCCCGTAGCGACGCATGCCCACTTGCTTCTCCCCCACGGGCTCGGTCCGGAAGCGCTTGGAGGGAGGGGCCTGGCTGGCACCGGCGTCAGATGCCGGCTGCTTGTTCTTTTGGCCCTGGGCCATGAGCTTGTCCACAAACTCGGAGCCGGCCTCGGCGCGCAGGGGCGGCACGCGCTCATGGATCTATGAATTGAGTTTGGCTAAGAAGCAATTCGCAGGAAAGCGATAACGGGAAGGTAAAAGAAACCGGAAAAGAAAATACCTCAAGCATGGTCAGGTCATCTGAGGACCCGGTTGGCTTTGGAGGAGACCGGCAAGGTGCGCAGCCGGGGTCTTGCCCATCTTCAGATCCTTCCAAAAGATGTAGGGATCTGGGTCGAAGGAGTCGAGGGCGCGTTTCTGGCAAGGTCCTCGCCGCTCTGCTTCAATGAGGGGGAAGCGGTCCTTGGCCTGAAACATGAAAAAAGAAGAGTAGCAAAAGCAAAAAGCTACCGGCCAAGAACAACCCCAATCGCATAATCCCTTACTTCTTGGGTCGGAGGGTTAGTAGTGCTGAGAGGAAGGAGGCCCCATTCCCAGTCAAATGACATAGCAGTTTGGCAAATCTGCTTAGCCTTGCGAACGACGTCCTTCTTGCTAAGCGGACGGCCTGTGATCTTGGTGGGATCGCATGGGCCGTACATCTCGCTCATCCTATGCGCACGGCGCTTCAGAGGAAGCACCCGGCGTGAGATAAAGGTGCGGATGATATCATCCGAGCAGATGTTGGTCTCCTTCTTCAAAGAAGCCAAGAAGCGCACCACCCGGCTGGTTTCAGCATGATCAGTCTTCGGGTTATAGCTCCAGTTGGTCCTGCTGGGAGGCCCCGCTTGGAAAGGAGGAAGATCGATAAGATCGGCACGGCCGCTGTTCTTCATGTAGAAGAAGGTCCCTTGCCATAGCCGGCATGACTCGAGACCGGAGAACTTAAAAAAGGGGCTCCCTTGACGGGAGCCGATGATGCAAGACCCGCATTGAACGGGGGGTTTGGGTTTAGGAATATCCTTGCCCTGAACGGAATTGATCCGAAGAGCAAAGAAGCGGGCAAACGTCTCACGAGTGGGACGAATGCCGATATAGGCCTCCATGAAGGTGGCATAGAAAGAGAGGTAAAAGATGGCGTTGCCAGGAAGATGATGAGGTTGGAGTTTGTAGAAATCTAAGAACTCACGGAAGAAAGGGGAGGCAGGAAGGCCGAAGCCGCGCTCAAAGTGAGCAAGGAAAACAACATATTCGTCGGGCTCGGGGTCCGGTTCGATTTCGTCGTCAGGAATCCGGCAAGAGACTCCTTCCGGAATCCGTCGGGACCGGTATAACCAATCGATCTCGAATTCGGTAACACTGGAGCCCATCCAGGCTCCGCGAGTGATTGGGGAGGGCTCGGCGCCGGATGATTGGCTGGAGCTACCGGATGCTTCGCCAGAACTACTCGCTTCTTGGCTACGGAAGCTTGGCTAAAGCTACCGGATTCTAGATGGCCACCGGATTCTTGATGGCTACCGGATCCCTGCTGGTTGCCGGAATCGGTCTCCATCGGATCTGGAGCGTTGGATCCACCGGGAGATTGATTACGGTGTCTAACAGAAAGGGAAGAAGAAGATGCGGAGGAAGATTCCTCGTCAGACATTAGATGGGAAGGCGAAAAAACAGAAATCCCACACTTGGACCCCGCGTGAAGATCTACGAGTAAGAAGAAAACCAAAGAAAAAGAGGAAATAAGAACACCGTAGACCCAAGATCTGGAAAGCAAGCAAATAGCGAGCAAAGCTAGATTGGTACCAACCTTGAGCGGCGCAGTCGCTGAGGAAGGTGTCGCCGGTGCTGGAGCGGACCTGCGGTCGCCGACGAGCACCGTCGACGGCGAGGCGGAAAAGCTCGCGAAGGAGCGAGAATGCAGCGGGCGCGGTGGAGCTGCTGCAAGAGATTCCCGCACAGCGAAGTCCGGCGGAAGCACGGCGTGAGTTCGCCGGGCGCCGGAACTGGTGCAAGCGACGGCGGACGGAGAGCGGCGGAAGCACAAAGGCGAGGAGCACTGTGCGCGAAGGGTGAGGAATGCGAAGAAGAGGAAGAAGAAGGAGCAGTTGTGCTTATAAAGGAGAGAGAGGATGGGCTGAAAACCGCTGGGCCGCGGCGGTTCGCCTCGCGGGCCGCGACGGTTCGCGCCACGGGCCGCCACGTGGCAAAGAGATATATGCGAGAAAAGAGGAGGCCACACGGAGGCGCACACGAGATCCAGAGCGGTTAGTGGGATCCGCAGTGATGCATTAAATGGGCGCGCGGGAGTCGAAGCGAAGTGACAACTGACACTGCCACGATAGTCACAGTGCGCATGTCACTGACAGGTGCGGGGCCCAAAATATTCTCGACACCGCCGAGGAAGTATTTAATGACCATAGATGCCGGAGGATAAGACACCGGATAATACCTTAGGAGAAGAGATAGTGATGATCTGGGCAAAGATGCCGGATCCAAGTCTAAGGACGGATAGATTAAACCGGTATCCTAAAAAGAAAGAACCTGGCATGGTCTGTTGGATAAGATCCGCCAGACTATACCAGCTTCGGGGACTAATGTTGGGGGGATGACCCCCGGTATGCCAAAGGCATGCCAAACCGGATGGATTGAGCCATCAAGATACCGGTTTAATGTTCTTACCGGAAGCAAGGTAGGAACTTAGGACAAGTGAGGCTAAGCCGGTATCCCCAAAGGGGTATGCCGGAAGCCGGTAAGAAGATACCGGAAGGGAGGGCCTGTCGGCAGGACTGGTCAAAGATTCTCTTCAGAGCAAGAAGACAAGGATGAGCTAAGCAAAGTAACTTTAGACGAAGGGCTGACGATAAAGAGAAGGATGACGGTCAAAGAAGCCGGAGGACGTCAGCGTCCCTGATTAAAGAGGACTCCGGTGTCTTCTACGATTAAAGTAGCTTTGTAAAGTAGTTTGTCTAGTCAAAGATGCCATTAGGGTTTCTTCCAGTGTAAGCCACCCTCTCCCCTATATAAGGAGAGGGGGTAATGCCTCCTACGGAGCGCGAGACCACGGAGAGATCGATGGAACGGAACCCGTAACCATGTTGAGATCAATGAAGCTAGCGATCTAGTAAAGAGTTCTTCCTCTTGTCTCTCTTCTTGTTTACCGACCTTTGGTTGTGTTCTTGAGGAAAGCATCCGGAAGTTCTTCCCATCTAATCGCAAACCCTCCCCCGAATCCTCTAGCGTCCATTCGGCCCCAACTTAAGCCATCCTATGGCATCTGTCTGTTCACCACGACGACAGTCCCTCATGAGCTTCCTTCTCCCAAAGTTGTATTTGGGCTTGGCTTATTTCCTTCCTCAATTCCGGTGATATTTCTTGTTCCACTCCTCCGGTGCTCTTCCTACTCAGGGCATCCGCTACAACATTAGCCTTCCCTGGTGTGTAATTGATTGTCAGATCATAATCCTTGATCAATTCTAGCCATCTTTTCTGCCTCATGTTGAGTTCCTTCGAGTGAAGAAATATTTGAGGCTTTTATGATCCGTATAGAGCTCACACTTGGCTCCATAGAGAAAATGTCTCCAAGTTTTGAGTGCAAATACAACTCGCTGCTAATTCCAAGTCATGTGTTGGATAGTTCACTTCATGAGGTCTGAGTTGCCTCGATCCATAAGATATCACTTTCCGATCTTGCATGAGTACACAACCCAATCCATGTTTGGATGCGTCACAGTACACGGTGTAATCCTTACCAACTTCTGGAACTGCTAACACCGGTGCTGTGGTGAGTTTCTCTTTTAGAGTCTGAAAACTCTTCTCACACTCATCTGACCACGCGAATGGTGTATTCTTCCTTAACAACTTCGTCATTGGTCCTGCTATCTTGGAGAATCCTTCAATGAACCTCCGGTAATATCCTGCCATTCCGAGGAATCCTCGGATCTCTTTGACAGTCTTTGGTGCTTCCCATTCTAGAACTGCTGCTACCTTGCTCGGGTTAACAGCTATTCCATCTTTACTAATGACATGGCCAAGGAATTCTACTTGATCTAGCCAAAATTCACACTTACTAAGTTTGGCATAAAGTTGATGTTCCCTTAGTGTTTGCAACACTAACCTCAAATGTTCGGCATGTTCTGCCTTGTTCTTGGAATATATCAGAATATCATCGATAAATACGATGACAAACTTGTCTAGATATGGCATGAAGATCTTATTCATGAGATTCATGAATATTGCTGGGGCATTGGTTAATCCAAATGGCACTACAAGATATTCATGATGTCCATATCTTGAAACAAAGGCAGTTTTCGGAACGTCTTCCTTCTTGATCTTTATCTGGTGATAACCGGATCTTAGATCAATCTTGGAAAAGACTCCCGCTCCTCTAACTTGATCAAATAGATCCTGTATTCTTGGAAGTGGATACTTGTTCTTGATTGTGACGTTGTTCGATTCCTGTAGTCTCCGCACATCCTTCTTCCTCCATCTCTTTTATCCACGAAGATCACAGGTGATCCCCATGGTGAAACACTTTCTTGAATGAATCCCTTTTGTTCCAAGTCATCCAATTGCTCCTTAAGTTCTTTCAATTCCTTAGGCCCCATCTTATATGGTGCTTTAGCAATCGGAGCTGTTCCTGGAATTAGGTCGATAGTGAATTCTATCTCCCTATCTGGTGGCATACCAGGTAATTCCGCAGGAAATACATCCTGGAATTCATTTACTACTGGTATATCCTCTAGCTTCACCTCTTTCATGCTGTTCAACTGTAGCTCAACTTCGATCTGGGTATGTTTGTCTCCTTGGTAGATCATTCTACTTCCATCGGGGCTTTTCAAAGACACCGTCTTGCTCACACAGTCGATCAATGCTCCATTAGCTTCCAACCAGTTCATACCAAGAATGACATCAATGTCCTTCATTGGTAGAATGAACAGGTCCGCGTCAAACGCGCACTTATTGATCATGATGACTTGTTTTTGTTTGGTATGGGTTACTACTATCGTTCCCCCCGCAGAAAGTATGGTTATGGGTGTATCTAACTTAGTGCAACTAATCCCATGTTTGATGATGAATTGTTGAGAAATGAATGATGTAGTTGCACCGAGTATCAAAAAGTACTTTGCCAGGGTGAGTGAGTATCTGGAGCGTACCTATCACCGCCTGGTCAGAGTTGACCACCTCCTCCAGACTGGTACAGTTCAGCTTGCCGAAGGGCTTCTTATTCTTCCAGTTGCCTCCGGTGTTTCCTCCTCGACCTCCTCCACTATTTTTCTTGGGGCAGTCCTTCAGCATGTGCCCCTCCTGACGACACCCAAAGCATATGATCTTGGGTTTCCGGCAATCTTGTGAAAGATGCCCTCTAAACCCACAAATGCGGCAAACAATCTGGTTTGCGGCTTGGTTTCCTTGGTTCCTCCTGTTATTGTAGCTGTTGTTGTTGTTGTTGTTGTTGTTGTATCTGGGCTTGAAACTCAAGCTAGTATTGGGCTTGTTACTAACAAACCTCTTAGGCTCAAACTTGGCCTTTTTCCTCTTCTCCTCCTGCAATTGCTTGAAATCATCTTCCAGAGTGATGGCTGCATCCACCAACTCTTGAAACTCCGTTGCTCTCATCATACGGAGCTGTACTTTGAACTGGGGACTTAACCCCCCGTAAATCTCTTTTTCTTCTTGTCCTCGGTGTTGACTTCTTCAACAGCGTACCGGGACAGCTTTAGAGAACTCCACGACATAGGTCGGGATTGCCTTGTCCTTATGCTCAAGACTTTCAAATTCTCGACGCTTCAGCTCCACTATACTTTCAGGGACATTGGATTCCCTGAACTTCCTTGCGAACTCCTCCCATGTGAATACCTTTCCAGCCGGATATACGGCTACAATGTTATCCCACCATGATGCGGCGGGTCCACACAACAAGTGTGTAGCATAACGGACCTTCTCCTGGTCATTGCATCCAACGGTGTTGAGCTTTCGCTCAGTGTCCATGAGCCAGTCTTCCGCGTCCATTGGCTCGGGCGCGTATGCAAAAGATATAGGCTTAGTGTTTTGGAAGTCTGCTAGTGTGACTCCCGGGTTCTCAGGTCTCTCCACCCTGTTTTGCTGCAACAAATCCTGAAAGAATTTGTTCTGCTGCTCCAGTGTTACCCGCTGTCGCTCCTCTACCAGCTGCATGTACTTGGATAAAGTTTTGCTGCGTCATGGGTGGTGGTGGTGGTGGAAGCGATCTCCGGCTGCTTCCTCGGCCTCCTCCTTTTGTTTTGCTTCGCGCTCCATGCGCTGCGCTTCGGTCTCCTCTCCTAACGCTCCCGACATAACCCCCTAGTTCCGCAACACAAGATGATACTCATAGTTACTCCATGCGCAAGTTTTACGAGCTCAACATTGTGCACGTAACTAGTCACGCAATGGAAATCAAGAAGCAAATCCAAATCATACAAAACATATACCATATATTTACATACTTAAGTGGTCTTATTACAATACTCAAGTCGATGTGAGTATGCAAACTCACTTATTAAAGTATATATACAAATTTTCTACAAAATATTACACTCTACAATACACGTGGTACTTGTGTATTGTAGCTTGGCTTCTCTTGGTAGTCTCTAGACGATCTTCACTCCCGATACATTCCAGGCTTCCATCCGGTCGAACGTGTCGTTCTCCTGACAAAACCTGGAACATAAGGTCTCCCCGTTGGCTGATAGTCGGAATCCGATGATGATCCTAGGGCGAAATCAGTGTTCACAAACTGATCATTCAGTGCATCGTAATCCACCCAACGGGTGTACTCCCCTATACCTATACCATAGGTATTTCCTATATTCGTATCCGACTCAACCTGTGTCGGATACCCTCCAACTTCCTCCTCATTCCATGGATAACTCTGGTGCTGGGACGTGGCATCTTCATTCATCTCCCCATCATAATACGCTGTGGTACTATGAGTTCCAGTATCCGATCCCCAACGCCAACCCCTAGAATTCTCGATAGGAGTCTCGGAACGCTGGTTGTTTCCGGATTCCTCTCCGCCTTCGTATCCCCCATAGGAACTACCCAGATAGTTCCCAGGTGTAACAGTGTAGGTTCACGTGCAAGTGGATCAATACTGATGTAGTCACCAGCTGAATAAACTGGTGTGTGCACCACATTCTCCATAGGTTCTTTCCCCCTACTCTCCTCCTTGGGTTCAGTGAATTCCTCAAGCATCGTATCAATTGCTCCTATCAGATGATGATTCAACTGAAAGAGTAATGATATGAAGTTACGGCTATTGTCCATGTATTTGGCTGCTTCGGCTGGTTTGCTTTTGGCATATTTGAAATGGTTCAGCATGGGATCATTGTCCTCCTCCATATGAGGAATGTGTGTGAATTCGGAACCCATAAGCTCTTTCGTCTTATGCTCCCGAATATCGGTTATGGCTCTCATAACAGCTATATGGTAAGCTGTGTTGGTTGTCCTAGCTTCTCCAGCTGGCATAACTACGCTCATTCCCAAAGATTCGGGAAGTCGCAGTCCTACCCTGCACTTGGCCAACACCGGACCATCATAGAACATGTATTTCTTTACTGGAATCTGGGAATCGCACCCAAATTCCAGTAACATGGCTCGTAGGATATCTGCAAGTCCTCCTTGGTACTCATTCAGTGTGGAATCCATAACTTTCACGTTTCTTCCCGGTCGTGAACTTGCCATGTTGGCTGTAGAAATAGAAAGATTATGAGATTAGTAATAATGCATCATAATAGAGATAATAAAGAATTATCGCACTAAAAGATATGATTGTTGTATTCTCAATTGAATATACACCATATTTTTAGAGAATTCTTTATTAGTCCTATTTGACTCCTAACGTTTGGTCCCATTTACTAGGTTCCAACCTAAGGTCAAAGCTTTTGCTCGATACCAACTGTGGTGACCCCGCATACCACCGCATGTTGTAGTATGCCGGTCGTTGATATAACATTCACGAAGTACCATTCCGCAAATATTACATCCCTCAGAGTAGTACAACATAACATAGCAGGGTCCATAACTCATTCATTTATTATTACAACTATCATACACATGTCATCTTGGAGCTCCTCTTGGGTCCTAAGAGGAATACTCCTGGGTTCGAGGCGAACCCAACTTAACTTACAATACCAGAGTCTCATTAAACTAAACATTTATTTCATCGAGCAGCTAAATACTAGAGTTCGGGCTGCTCGGTTACTACTACTATCGGATATCTCTAAGCTTGTTCTCCTCCGGAAGCCTCCCCGGATCCGTAGACTATGAGATAGTCTACTCCTTCAACACCTCCTGAGAGGTCAGGTTCATCGTAGCCGATTATCTCAGCTCCTTCATTGTTGTCGTAGTCCTCCTCCAGACGATTCAGACAATCTAAGCATGGGATTTAAGAGTGGTATGAGTACGAGCGTACTCAACAAGTTCATTATAGATAAGAGGTGTTTAATGCACTAACTACGATATTAGACCGGAAAGTCTAATACCAATGCAAGTTTTGGTAAACATTTCTTCAAGAGGTTGCTTTTATTTCAAAGAGCTATGTCCGTCGGCCTTCACCGGTTTACTAGAACTTCATGGAGCTCCTTTTCGGCCGCGTTCGCAGTTCCTCAATCCCGGAACAGGGAGTGACAGGTCACGATTCTTTACACTCTGCAGAGGTGTGTTGCTTTACCCATAAGAGATCTTAACCTTGGTGCCAACCGGGCAGCTTTCCCGTCCACACTTCCTTCGGTGTGAGGCCCGGTATAAGGTCTAGCCAATCATGTTCCTCCACTACCTCGAACACCCACCCTTTGTTGCATGCCCCGACCCTGGGTCCTCGCCGGTCCCATTATTCCCGTAATTTCAGGGTGGACCCCGACCACGACGACAGTCTGGGATTGAACCAAACTCCTTCGCCGGTAGCTGCAACCCATCATAGACCACATTACCGTGGGGAATTAGAAGGGGATCCCCACCCACCAATTGTTCCGCAAGCAGCAACCGTCTACGGTAAGCAACAGCTATACCGTGGGGAATTAGAAGGGGCTCCTGCAAGCCTCATGCATAGTGTACCAATAGTGCCCGCACCTTGTCCTAATTAGCTTGGACTACCTGGATTATCACCGCAATACATATGCTTTAACCAAGTTTCACAAAGGGGTACCTCTATGCCGCCTGTACAAAGGTCTAAGGAGAAAGCTCGCATTTGGATTTCTCGCTTTTGATTATTCTCAACTTAGACATCCATACCGGGACAACATAGACAATGAGATAATGGACTCCTCTTTTAATGCTTTAAGCATTTGACAACAATTAATTCTTTTCTCATTAGAGATTTGAGGATATTTGTCCAAAACTGAAACTTCCACCATGAATCATGGCTTTAGTTAGCGGCCCAATGTTCTTCTCTCACAATATGCATGCTCAAACCATTCAACTCAGTGTAGATCGCCCTTACTTCGGACAAGACGAACATGCATAGCAACTCACATGAAATTCAACAACGAGTTGATGGCGTTCCCCGATAAACATGGTTATCGCACAACAAGCAACTTAATAAGAGATAAAGTGCATAATTACATATTCAATACCACAATAGTTTTTAAGCTATTTGTCCCATGAGCTATATATTGCAAAGGTGAATGATGGAATTTTAAAGGTAGCACTCAAGCAATTTACTTTGGAATGGCGGGAAAATACCATGTAGTAGGTAGGTATGGTGGACACAAATGGCATAGTGGTTGGCTCAAGTATTTTGGATGCATGAGAAGTAATCCCTCTCGATACAAGGTTTAGGCTAGCAAGGCTATTTGAAACAAACACAAGGATGAACGGTACAGCAAAACTCACATAAAAGACATATTGTAAGCATTATAAGACTCTACACCGTCTTCCTTGTTGTTCAAACTCAAAACTAGAAATTATCTAGACCTTAGAGAAACCAAATATGCAAACCAAATTTTAGCATGCTCTATGTATTTCTTCATTAATGGGTACAAAGCATATGATGCAAGAGCTTAAACATGAGCACAACAATTGCCAAGTATCACATTACCCAAGACATTTATAGCAATTACTACATGTATCATTTTCCAATTCCAACCATATAACAATTTAACGAAGGAGAAGCTTCGCCATGAATACTATGAGTAGAAACCAAGGACATACTTGTCCATATGCTACAGCGGAGCGTGTATCTCTCCCATAAAGTGAATGCTAGGATCCATTTTATTCAAACAAAACAAAAACAAAAACAAACCGACGCTCCAAGAAAAAGCACATAAGATGTGGCCGAATAAAAATATAGTTTCGGGGGAGGAACCCGATAATTTGTCGATGAAGAAGGGGATGCCTTGGGCATCCCCAAGCTTAGACGCTTGAGTCTTCTTAATATATGCAGGGGTGAACCACCGGGGCATCCCCAAGCTTAGAGCTTTCACTCTCCTTGATCATATTGCATCATACTCCTCTCTTGATCCTTGAAAACTTCCTCCACACCAAACTCGAAACAACTCATTAGAGGGTTAGTGCATAATAAAAATTCACATGTTCAGAGGTGACACAATCATTCTTAACACTTTTGGACATTGCATAAAGCTACTGGACATTAATGGATCAAAGAAATTCATCCAACATAGCAAAAGAGGCAATGCGAAATAAAAGACAGAATCTGTCAAAACAGAACAGTCCGTAAAGATGGATTTTATTAGGCCACCAGACTTGCTCAAACGAAAATGCTCAAATTGAATGAAAGTTGCGTACATATCTGATGATCATGCTCGTAAATTGGCGTAATTTTCTGAGCTACCTACAGGGAGGTGGACCCAGATTCGTGACAGCAAAGAAATCTGGAACTGCGCAGTAATCCAAATCTAGTACTTACTTTTCTATCAACGGCTTAACTTGGCACAACAAAACTCAAAACTAAGATAAGGAGAGGTTGCTACAGTAGTAAACAACTTCCAAGACACAAAATAAAAACAAAGTACTGTAGGTAAAAACATGGGTTGTCTCCCATAAGCGCTTTTCTTTAACGCCTTTCAGCTAGGCGCAGAAAGTGTGTATCAAGTAACATCGAAGGGTGGTGCGTCAACCTTATCATTCAAGGAGGAGGATTCTTCAATAGAATTTACCTTCTTACCTTGTGGAGCTCTTTCCGAGTACCATTCAGAGTAGTTGATCATCATATTATCAAGAAGCCTTGTTGCTTCACCAAGAGTGATGGACATAAAGGTACCTCCAGCAATTTGAATCCAATAAATTCCGCGAAGAAAAATTTAGTCCTGCATAGAAGGTTTGGATGATCATCCAAGTAGTCGGTCCATGGGTTGGGCAATTTTTAACCGAGAGATTTCATTCTTTCCCAAGCTTGAGCAACATGTTCGAGTATCTAATTGTTTAAAATTCATTATGCTACTCCTCAAAGATATAATTTTAGCGAGGGGATAATATCTACCAATAAAAGCATCCTTGCATTTAGTCCATGAATCAATACTATTCTTAGGCGGAGATAGCAGCCAATCTTTAGCTCTTCCTCTTAATGAGAAAGGGAACAATTTTAGTTTAATAATATCACCATCTACATCTTTATATTTTTGCATTTCGCATAGTTCAACAAAATTATTAAGATGGGAAGCGACATCATCGGAACTAATTCCAGAAAATTGATCTTTCATAACAAGATTCAGTAAAGCAGGTTTAATTTCAAAGAATTCTGCTGTAGTAGCAGGTGGAGCAATAGGTGTGCATAAGAAATCATTATTATTTGTGGTTGTGAAGTCACACAACTTAGTATTCTCAGCGTTGGCCATTTTAGCAATAGTAAATAAAGCAAACTAGATAAAGTAAATGCAAGTAAACTAATTTTTTTGTGTTTTCGATATAGCAAACAAGATAGCAAATAAAGTAAAGCTAGCAACTATTTTTTTTTGTATTTTGATTTAGTGCAGCAAACAAAGTAGTAAATAAAACTAAGCAAGACAAAAACAAAGTAAAGAGATTGAGAAGTGGAGACTCCCCTTGCAGCGTGTCTTGATCTCCCCGACAACGGCGCCGTGAAAATATGCTTGATGGCGTGTATTTCACACGTTCGTTGGGCAACCACAAGAGGAAGGTATGATGAGCACAGCAGCAAGTTTTCCCTCAGAAAGAAACCAAGGTTTATCGAACCGGGGAGGAGCCAAGAAGCACGTTGAAGGTTGATGGCGGCGGGATGTAGTGCGGCGCAACACCGGAGATTCCGGCGCCAACGTGGAACCTGCACAACACAACCAAAGTACTTTGCCCCAACGAAACGGTGAGGTTGTCAATCTCACCGGCTTGCTGTAACAAAGGATTAACCGTATTGTGTGGAAGATGATTGTTTGCGGAGAAAACGGTAAAAACAAGTATTGCAGGTAGATTTTATTTCGATAAAGAGAATTGGACCGGGTCCACAGTTCACTAGAGGTGTCTCTCCCATAAGACGAACAGACATGTTGGGTGAACAAATTACGGTTGGGCAATTGACAAATAAAGAGAGCATGACAATGCACATACATATCATGATGAGTATAGTGAGATTTAATTGGGCATTACGACAAAGTACATAGACCGCCATCCAAGCGCATCTATGCCTAAAAAGTCCACCTTCGAGGTTATCATCCGAACCCCCTCCAGTATTAAGTTGCAAGCAACGAGACAATTGCATTAAGTATGGTGCGTAATGTAATCAACAACTACATCCTTAGACATAGCATCAATGTTTTATCCCTAGTGGCAACGAGCACAACACAACCTTAGAACTTTACGTCCATCGTCCCAGTGTCAATGCGGGCATGAACCCACTATCGAGCATAAGTACTCCCTCTTGGAGTTAAAAGCATCTACTTGGCCGAGCATCTACTAGTAACGGAGAGCATGCAAGATCATAAACAACACATAAGCATAACTTTGATAATCAACATAACAAGTATTCTCTATTCATCGGATCCCAACAAACGCAACATATAGAATTACATATAGATGATCTTGATCATGATAGGCATCTCACAAGATCCGACAATGATAGCACAATGGGGAGAAGACAACCATCTAGCTACTGCTATGGACCCATAGTCCAGGGGTAGACTACTCACTCATCACTCCGGAGGCGACCATGGCGGTGTAGAGTCCTCCGGGAGATGATTCCCCTCTCCGGCGAGGGTGCCGGAGGCGATCTCCGGGATCCCCCGAGATGGGATCGGCGGCGACGGCGTCTCGATAAGGTTTTCCGTATCGTGGCTCTCGGTGCTCGGAAGTTTCGTCACGGAGGCTTTAAGTAGGCGGAAGGGAAAGTCGAGAGGGGGCACGGGGGCCCCGGATGACAGGGCGGCGCGGCCAAGGGGGGGCCGCGCCGCCCTAGGGTTTGGCTCCCCTGTGGCCCCACTTCCTTTCGTCTTCGGACTTACGGAAGCTTCGTGAGAAAATAGGCCTCTCGGGCTTTTATTTCGTCCAATTCCGAGAATATTTCTTTACTAGGATTTACTGAAACCAAAAACAGCAGAAAACGACAACGGCACTTCGGCATCTTGTTAATAGGTTAGTTCCAGAAAATGCACGAATATGACATAAAGTGTGCATAAAACATGTAGATAACATCAATAATGTGGCATGGAACACAAGAAATTATCGATACGTTGGAGACGTATCAGCTCCCCACCCACCAATTGCTCCGCAAGATACAACCGTCTACGGTAAGCGAATCCGTTGATGTTCAAGAGGTGGAAACACTTTTGACTACTCCGTCCCACTCCGGATCTTATGGTTAACACGGGTATTACGGCACAAGAATCACTGGCGACATTTGTTGTTTAATCCTAGATGGATATTAACCTTTGCAATGGAACCTCCACCATATCAACACAATCCATGGTTCCATTGCCCACCACATAGTCATATTCATAGTTATGAAAATAGTGGTTTTGGTTTTTATGCATAGTGATAAACATAGTACTTTGCAAGTAATTTGGTAAAAATACTCAAATGACATGAGCAAGCGATGAACTTGCCTGAACACTGCAAAGTTTTGCAGTTGGAAGGTATGGACTGACCCTTGTCCTCTGGTTCTGAAAAATAGCATCATTGTCCGATAAGGGCAATGGTTAAAGAAGCAATTATGCATGATTCCATTTTTAGGGTTTGTTCCCCCTTCCGATGTCGTTATTATTTCATGTAAGAGGTTGATACTAAGAATAATTTGGGAATACTTGATTTAAAGTAAAATACAACCTTGAAATGTTGTCAAGGTGTTTTTAAAGTCCAAATGCATTAGTGGACTTATTTTCATTAAAGAAAATTAGGTGTGTGATTTAAATGATTATTTAAATCATCAAAATAGGACTTATTCTTAATTGTCTTCAAAAATTCTCTTTGATATTTTATTTGGGTAGAGAATTTTATGCTGATTAATTTTCATATTTTTACTTATTTTTTTAGAGCTGTGTTTTATTTTATAAAATCTTGGAAATTTTCATTTAAATGGGTATTTTGGAAATGTCCAAAATACCCCTCGAGCCCACTCATCGGGCGGTCGAGCTGGTTAGGTTGGACCAGCCCGGTGGGCTCGGTCCAACCGACCCAGTCGCTTCGTCGTCCTCCACCCCGTAACCCTAATTCCCCTTTCGGGCTCCCGCGACACCGAAATCGCCTCCGCCGTCGCCGCTCTGCTCCGGCCGCCTCCGGCCATCATCGACGATGATCTGGTGCGGATCTGGACCGTCTCTCGACGGTGGACATGGTGGTCCGCGTCGATTTGATGCCCGCGTCCACCTCGACTCTTCCCCAACACATCTGCGCCTCGGCCGCACGGATCCGTAAAGATCCGCCGTTCGTCGGCGTCCCTGGCGCCGTGGTGATGCCGTGGAGATGCTGGCGTTGCGGTGATGTGGCGACCAGGCTTGGCTTGGCCTGGCGCCGCCGTCGCCGGGCGTGTGCCGCCGTGCCGCCACGGTCGTGCTCATCTGCTTCGCCTGTAAGTTTCTCCTCCTCTTTCCCCTTATGTTACCTGTTCTATCTTCTTCTCTTCTACGTGCTCTGGCCATGGTTTCCCTCCTGGTGGAGGTCTGCCATGCTGCTGTTGCTGCTCTACTGCGCTTGGCTCTCTGCTGCTACGTATGCTGCTTACTATGTCGCTATTGCCATGCTTACTCATGCTGTTCATGATTGTGCACAGTTCTGTGCATGTTCCAGAGCCACATGCTGGTTGTATCATGCATATTTGGCTTGGAACCATCCCTGTGCCTCTGTTCTACTTACCATACTTGCCAGAAATTCATGTGTATTTAATTTGGCTGCTCTGGCATGATTACCATGTGTAATCCTTGCAATTTGCAAGTTCCAGGGCACTGATATGCTGTCCCTTGTGCTTAATTTTCGTGTGTAAGCTTGATTGAGCATTACTCGTGGTTAACTGCATGATTCAGTGTTGAGCACTAAGTGCTTTACTTGTTTAATGGCTCTGGTTATTGTTATGGCTTAATTGTGTGTGTGTGCCATCCTTGTCTAGATTGATCCAGTGGTACATCATGAATTTGATGTGCTTCTGGATACAATTATAAATCATGCATTTGATTATCTGTGAATCAACTGTTGATTATGTGTGGCTATTTAATTATCTGGTACTATGCTTGCTTCTAGCATCTGTATCAAATGTTAGCAAGCACTGGTGCACATGGGATCAACAGTGGCTTGTTGATTAATTGGTAAGCTTCTGTCTGGCCTATCTGGTGCTCATTCTGGTGTCTGTGTGACATGAGTACTTGTGCTAGTGAGGTTTATTGCTTACTCAAGCATTATCTGTTACTTGCAGTGATCCTCGGGATCTTGTGCAAGGTTCGAGTGCGATGGTTACTTGTGTACTTCATTTATCTCTGTTACCTGGCTTAATTTGGTAGATAAATGATGTGAACTGTTATCAGTAATGATCATATGAATGAATTTGATGCAGCTAAAGGGATGCCAACCACTGGTTGGGTACCCTAGCTCATACTGAATCCTACTGGATAATGATGTGAGACTTTGGGGAATTTCTTATGTGGATAGGTAGCTGTTGTGACCCTAGCAGGCACTGTCTGCTTAGAAATGGTTGCTCCTACCTGTGTTGGCTTGCTGTGATTTGGGAAATACTTTACTGGAAGAATCCTTGTGGTTTTTTCCAGTTTCCTTTGATGTTGATAAACATGAATAGACACTTGATAGTCTATCTGTCTGATGGTGTAGTGGCTATAGGTGCTAAGTGAAGCTCGACTAGCTAGATAGGATTATCCCTTGTTGGATTTCTTTGATTATGTCATCGGTTTGGCATAGCCAATGTTCCCGAGGTGCTTTCCTATTTGTTTCTCTCTTGTTCACTTGCACCATTTTGGCCGGTAGCCATATGATGACTCACATATAGGGTTTCTACCCTTGTTGGTGTGCTGGAGATCATGCTTGTGCAATTTATGAACAAAACCATCTGGTTTGTTCATGTTAAGGTGTATACCTCACTCCACCTCCTAGAAATCGTGTGTTGGTGTAGAGGTTTTGCTTCTGTGCTGATTTCTTAGCTTGCCCTGCTCCTCCTTGTGGCTTGTGCTTGATCTACTCCATGGTTTACTTCTCAACAGGAAACAGTTCCTTGCTTGAGCTGTTCTCGGGTGAGGGTTCTAGCTATGTGTTCTTCCTGTTCTAAGTGTTCTTGCTCTCCGATGACTTACCAAGCTGCTCGTCGATGAATGAGCTAGGGTTCACTGTTGGAGAGGTTTTTATATGATCTCCCTCTCCACCTATGGTCGACAACAAGGCCTGGCAGCCTGTTGGTGACTCACCAGCTGTGTGTGTGTGGTGTACTGCATGCACACTCGTCGTGTGAGCAGCCTAGGCTGTGTGTGTGTGCACATTCTTGGTATCCGGCTTGTAACTTGGCCGAGAGTGGATCAGCTCGGCGGACTAGAGATTATCCATCGTTTTCCATTTCTTTTAACTCTGCCAAGTGGCTATGCCACTTGGCATAACATTTCCTTTGTTGTAATTGTGTGCGGGAACAAAGTGATGACCAAGATGAAAAAGATATAGTAGTTTAGGATGTATTTTATTTACTTGTAATTTTCTTCTTCTTTTTCTTTTTCAGATTTTATCAATTCATGTAAGTTGTTGTAATATTCATTTATTTCCATTATGAATATTGTAAAGACAATGTATCTTGTGTGTTAATCAATAATCAAAGTTTTCTCTAATGAGCTTTACTTTAATTGCTTATATTGTTTATAATTTATGTTTAACTTAATGAATTTCCTCACAATTCAATATTTAGGTAATTATTTAATATTTGAATTTGAAATTCAAATTCATCATTGGTTTGAATTCAACCATGTCACTTTATTTAGAATTCAATCATGCAAACTCTCCCCTCTCTTCTCAAAACCCTAAACTAGTGTAGTGAGTTGCAAGTTTGTCGCACTCTCGAAACCCTAACCCTGTAAGGTGTCGAGAGAGAAACTTGTTCCCCTTCGATGCAGTTTTTGTTTAAAAGCGCGAAATTTCCCCAGAATTTACTATGCAATGCACATTCCTTTCTAAAATCTACCCCTCGATCGTCTCTAAACCTGGGACATTACATTAACTATTGCTATGATGGTATTGATGTGATCTATTCCTCCTACATAGTGTGAAGGTGACAGTGTGCATGCTGTGTTAGTACTTGGTTTAGTCGTGTTGATCTTTCATGCACTCTAAGGTTATTTAAATATGAACATTGAATTGTGGAGCTTGTTAACTCCGGCATTGAGGGTTCGTGTAATCCTACGCAATGTGTTCATCATCCAACAAAAGAGTGTAGAGTATGCATTTATCTATTCTGTTATGTGATCAAAGTTGAGAGTGTCCACTAGTGAAAGTCTATTCCCTAGGCCTTGTTCCTAAATATCGCTATCGTTGCTTGTTTCTTGTTTCATTGCGTTACTACGCTACCATATTACCACCATCAACTACACGCCGACAAGCTATTTTACGGCGCCGTTACTACTGCTCATACTTATTTATACCACATGTATTTCACTATCTCTTCGCCGAACTAGTGCACCTATTAGGTGTGTTGGGGACACAAGAGACTTCTTGCTTTGTGGTTGCGGGGTTGCATGAGAGGGATATCTTTGACCTCTTCCTCCCGAGTTCGATAAACCTTGGGTGATCCACTTAAGGGAAACTTGCTGCTGTTCTACAAACCTCTGCTCTTGGAGGCCCAACACTGTCTACAAGAATAGAAGCTCCCGTAGACATCACTTGTCTTGGTACAATTCGGGGTGGCGCTGCTCATACAATGTCAGTTTCTGGACCATGTGCGCCAACGAATTGTACTCCACTTGGAACGTCAGATCCTTGAGTGGCGCTGTGAGGCCTGCCACGGCCAGCTCGACTGCTTCTTTCTCAGATAAATGAACCGAATAACATCGGTTCTTGACAGTTCTGAAACGTTGAATGTACTCGGACACCGTCTCTCCTCGCCTTTGCCGAACTCGCGTCGGATCGGCAATGCCGGCTTCGGTAGCTTATGAATGATATTGTATGTGAAGCTGCTCTTCCAGTTTGCTTCCATGTCCGGACCGAATCTGGGGGTAACGAGGTGTACCACCCAAAGGCTGGACCCGTGAGAGATTGGGCAAAGAACCTCACACGTAGCGGTTCTGATGCTGAAACCATGCCCAGCTGTGCCAAGTATCGGCTCACGTGCTCGATGGAGCTAGACCCTTCTGATCCACTGAATTTTGTGAAGTCAGGGAGCCGATATTTAGGCGGCAGTGGGATCAGGTCATACTCGTTGGGGTACGGCTCGGAATAGCCGATTGTTCTCTTCTTCGGCAGGATGCCGAACTGATCTCTCAAGATTGCGCTGATCTGATCTACAGTAGGAGCTGTAGGGGTTGAGCTTTCATGACTCGTGGCAGTGGCATATTTAGTTAGCCACGCTTGTTTCTCAGCATCTGCTCCAGAACTCCCCGCGGCTCCAGCAATCCCTCCTGCCGTAACAATCGCTCCTGTTCCGGCAATTCCTCCTGCTGAAGTCTGGATCGCGTGCGTCCAGTTGTTGCAGTCCGGCACGTATGTGCACACGTATCCATGTGGAATCTCCTTGGGTGGCTCATACAAGAATTGGTAGTCGCCAGGATCACCTCCAGCCTTGTAGACAACGTATGTCGGTGAACCTTGTTGCTGTGGAGCTGCCATTGCGAATGGCAGTGGTGGCCTAGTGTGGAATGGTATCTCTCCCTGGTGAGTCCCTAGAGCAGGTCCTGACGGAGAATACTGATGTTTCATGATTTCTTGCACCACACGAAGCGCAACCCGCTCAAGAGTATTCACCAGGCTCTCAGAATGCCGATGTAGAGAATGAGCCACAGCATAGTTAATTTCCTGGCGCAGGGCTCTGGTATGTTCCTCCGAAGGGAGAGACAGATCTAATCCCTCGAACGCGCCTTCGGGTGTGAATCCTTTGAACTCGATGCCGTGCGAACGGGTCTTCTCAAAAGAGCCGATGAGATCGGCTTCAAAGATGGCCTTCGGCTCATCATATTTCTTCTTATGCTCGCGGGTAGATCCTCGTACTTGATCGGTTCGTCCGACATCTTGGCTGCCGATGTTGACGTGGTTGTTGCGGAAAGTGTCCCACCGGGCGTGCCGGAATGTGTTGCTGCCAAAACCCACCGGCGAGCGGTGGTTAAGCAACACGAAGAGCCGGGAGACTCCCAAGGCTGCTAAGTGGGCCCCGGTGCCTCGCGTCGTCCCGCAAAGTCCCAGGCACACATCCCGGCGGTTGCAAGGGCGTGCCACCCGACCTATACCTGATCGGGAAGGTGTTGGATTGCTTCGATTAGTCTCCTGCATGGTAGACACGTAAACATTAAATACGAGCCCGATCGGCTCTCGGGTTGCCTCGTGGATCGGCTCAAAGAGCCGATCGCCCCATAGATCACGTTGGATTTACGATGACATGGGGATCCTGCTTGATCAAAACAAAGCTAAACCAATCTACGACAGTTTAAGGTTTTCACCGCATAATCGGAACATCCTACGCGTAGTTGGGCCTAGCAGATACGAAAGATGATGGAAACTATTCCTAAAAGAGGCCTAAAAACCAACATTAAGTCAATTCCCGGAACATCCCTTGTAGGAACGGTAAAACAACACCTCACGCACTACCGGATCATCCAACCCCAGACATAAGGCCTAATCATGCGAGATATTAAACTAATCCTTGAAGAACAATGAACGACTATAACGGATCGGATCTACTAAGTAACGAACAAGCGAGGTGCTGCCCTTACACCTAGATAGGTGTAAGGGCAGCTAGATATCGAGGGACAGACATTGCTAAGCAAATATGCATAAGAAAAGCATCAATGCAAGCCCCAAGACATCTATGATAAGTAGTGCTACTCGCCATCAACAATGCTTCGGCGACGAGTAACACCGGGTAACGAATAAACGTATACTCGCCTAGATCGCAAGATGCGATCTAGGCAGCATGATGCTTACCCGGAAGAAAACCTCGAAATAAGGGGTGGCGATGCGCCTGGTTTGTGTTTGTTGTGAACGTGATTGTCCTCCTTTCTCAATAACCCTAGGTACATATTTATAGTCCAAGGGACTTTCTAATTCGGAAATAAACTAACCCGTGTACGGGCTAAACTCTATCTTTTAATTCTAACCGACACGATCTAATAATATACAGATACACGGGCAATCCAGCCCAAACTTCTTGTACAAGGCCGCTTCGGATATTCTCCACGTGTATCTTCTTCAAGCCCATCTCAATTACGGCCCATCTTCTGATTTGGCTAAAATCTGGGGATAACAGAGACAAGATGTAATTTCAATGGCGAACACTCAAAGTGTTCATCATATCAATCATATGATTCATGCTCTACCTTTCGGTATCACGTGTTCCGAGACCATGTCTGTACATGCTAGGCTCGTCAAGGCCACCTTAGTATCCGCATGTGCAAAGCTGGCTTGCACCCGTTGTATGCACTTGTTGAGTCTATCACACCCGATCATCACGAGATGCTTCGAAACGACAAGTCTTGGCAACGGTGCTACTAAGGATGAACACTTTATTATCTTGATATTTTAGTGAGAGGGATCATCTTATAATGCTACCGTCGCGATCTAAGCAAAATAAGATGCATAAAGGATTAACATCACATGCGGTTCATATGTGATATGATATGGCCCTTTTGTCTTTGCGCCTTTGATCTTCATCTCCAAAGCACGGACATGATCTTCATCATCAACGGGCATGATCTCCATCATCGTCGGCGAAGCAACAAGGTCAATGGCGCCGTCTTCATGATTGTCCTCCATGTAGCAACTATTACAACTACTTTGAAATACTACTCAACATGAATTTTAAAGACAACCATAAGGCTCTTGCCGGTTGCCACAATACAATAATGATCATCTCATACATAGTCATCATCACATTATGGCCATATCACATCACCAAACCCTGCAAAAACAAGTTAGACGTTCTCTAATTTGGTTTGCATATTTTACGTGGTTTAGGGTTTTCGAGTGAGATCCAATCTACCTACGAACATGAACCACAACGGTGATACTAGTGTTGTCAATAGAAGAGTAAATTGAATCTTCACTATAGTAGGAGAGACAGACACCCGCAAAGCCACTTATGCAATACAAGTTGCATGTCGAGCGTGGAGCAAATCTCATGAACGCGGTCATGTAAAGTTAGCCCGAGCCGCTTCATCCCATTATGCCACAAAGATGCAAAGTACTCAAACTAAAGACAACAAAAGCATCAACGCCCACAAAACCATTGTGTTCTACTCGTGCAACCATCTATGCATAGACACGGCTCTGATACCACTGTAGGGATTCGTTGCATAGAAAACAAAAATTTTCCTACCGCGAGAACGCAATCCAAGCCAAGATGCAATCTAGAAGACGGGAGCAACGAGGAGATCATCGAGACTCACCCTTGAATATTTCCAAAGCCTACAAGATGAGGCTCTTGTTGCTGCGGTAGACGATCACTTGCCGCTTGCAAAAGCGCGTAGAAGATCTTGATCACGGCGCCACGATCGGGCAGCACCTCCGTACTCGGTCACACGTTCGGTGTTGATGAAGACGACGTCCTTCTCCCCGTTCCGGCGGGCAGCGGAAGTAGTAGCTCCTCCTTGAATCCGGCAGCACGACGGCGTGGTGGCGGTGGCGATGGAGAACTCCGGCGGAGCTTCGCTAAGCGTTGCGGGAGAGGTGGAGGAGAGGGGCGGCTAGGGTTTGGGAGAGGGGAAGGTGGCCGGCCACTATGAGGTGTGCGGCCACAATGGCTTTTTCTGTCCGGCCCCCTCCCCTTGCTCCTCATTATATAGGTGGAACACCCAAGAGTTGGTCTACAAGTCTTCGAATAAGACCCCAAACCAAAACCTTCCATATGACATGAAACCTACCCAAGGTGGGATTCCCACCTTTCCTTGGGAGGGGGTGGCCGGCCACCTTTGGTGGAGTCCACCCTCTAGGGTTGGCCGGCCATGGTGGTGGAGTCCCTCCGGGACTCCGCCTTCCAAAGTGATTTCTTCCGGACTTTTCTAGAACCTTCTAGAACCTTCCATAAATGCACCGGATCATTTTCAAACTTATAAAATGACTTCCTATATATGAATCTTATTCTCCGGACCATTCCGGAACTCCTCGTGATGTCCGGGATCCCATCCGGGACTTCGAACAATACTTCGAACTCCATTCCATATTCAAGTTCTACTATTACAACATCAAACCTTAAGTGTGTCACCCTACGGTTCGTGAACTATGTAGACATGGTTGAGATCTCTCTCCGACCAATAACCAATAGCGGGATCCGGGAGATCCATAATGGCTCCCACATATTCAACGATGACTTAGTGATCGAATGAACCATTCACATACAATACCAATTCCTTTTGTCACGCGATATTTTACTTGTCCGAGGTTTGATCATCGGTATCATTCTATACCTTGTTCAACCTCGTCTCCTGACAAGTACTCTTTACTCGTACCGTGGTATGTGGTCTCTTATGAACTTATTCATATGCTTGCAAGACATTAGATGACATTACACCGATAGGGCCCAGAGTATATCTATCCGTCATCGGGATGGACAAATCCCACTCGTTGATCCATATGCCTCAACTCATACTTTCCGGATACTTAATCCCACCTTTATAACCACCCATTTACGCAAGTGGCGTTTGATGTAATCAAAGTACCTTTCCGGTATAAGTGATTTACATGATCTCATGGTCATAAGGACTAGGTAACTATGTATCGAAAGCTTATAGCAAATAACTTAATGACGTGATCTTATGCTACGCTTAATTGGGTGTGTCCATTACATCATTCATACAATGATATAACCTTGTTATTAATAACATCCAATGTTCATGATTATGAAACTAATCATCTATTAATCAACAAGCTAGTTAAGAGGCTTACTAGGGACTCATTGTTGTTTACATAACACACATGTATCAATGTTTCGGTTAATACAATTATAGCATGGTATATAAACATTTATCATAAACATAAAGATATATAATAACCACTTTTATTATTGCCTCTTGGGCATATCTCCAACAAAGGAAAGGGCCATTATCCTTCGTGGGTGTGGTTCGGAGAATAGGGTGAGCCTTCGTGGCGCGGGGAATCCTTCGTGGACCTACACTCCTCCAAACGTGACGTACCTTCTTGCAAAGGAAGGGAACACGGGAATACATCCTCGTCTCCACGTGCCTCGGTTATTTCTATACCCGAGCTCTCTTTCCTTGTGAGAGCCATCGTGCTTGAAGTTCATATATCTTGCTATCACTTGTGCTACATATATCTTGTGCCTATCTTGCTTAGCTCCAGTTGTTATTGTTACACTTAGTTGAGCTTAGCATATCTAGGGTTTGTGCTTGTAAACTAAACGATAGTTTAATTCCGCATTCTTACAAGACAAATCCGTAAGAGTTTTTAATTGCCTATTCACCCCCCCTCTAGGCGACATCTCGATCTTTCACTAGTTTTACAACGCATTAACCATTCCTTCCATTTCCCCTCCCCTGAGTGTATGGAAGCACTAATAAGCAGTCTGTTATCAAACACTTATAACAAAAGCAACAGTCTGGTTCAGACTTGAATCGTTTGTGGTATGACTTTCAATCTATTAGCAAGTACCTTGGAGATAATATTGTATGGTACATTGCATAGTCTAATTGGCCTACTATCATTAACCTTGAGATAAAAGTTATAACCTATTGTCGTATCATTCCATCCCAATGGTATAACACCGGATTGTAAAGCCTCCAATATATATGTTGATAGTTGATACAGCCCCACTTATAAAAGTAAAAAACTCCTAGATAAATACATCATCCTTACCATAAGTTCCACGCGTTTTAAAGTCCCCAATCGTAAATAGATCCTTCTTCACATCTTCCTGTAAGAATTGAGCAATTAGCCATTCATTCGTATTCCATGTAACTTTCGGTTTTACCTCGTGGAGTAAAACCTGATATGTTTCCTCCACTTGTGATATAAATATCTAGAAAAATAATTAGTCTAATAAGTGCATTACCTTCTCTCCATGGCCTATTCGGGCCTTTTAATTTCACAACCACATTCCGGTTGTTGCGTTCTATGGCATAAGAAAGGAACCAAACTTTCTATCTTCATGTGTTAGCCAATTAGCTCAACTTTTTTTGCATTTTATATATCTCCTCTTGCTTCGACACCTTTTTTATGCCCTCGATTAATTCTTCCTGCTGACATTTCTCTCCTTAACAAATTTCTAGCTGTCTTGACATCGTCTGCGTTTTTGCATGCGGCATTCTCCCATGCACACAATGCATTTTGGGCGGATACCACCACCTTCGCCACATCCCATTGATTGGCCTCTAACCCGCCGAACCATGAAATTTTCATTACGTTGCACATCCCTCTCATGTCAGCCATTTTGCTTCAGATCTCTTTTTTCCAAACCTCAAGTGACAATGCAATATAAAAGTAATATACCGTGTCAAGTAGGATCGACATATAGTCTGATTTCAACATCTCCAGATTTGACCGTCACGCGTATCAGCGTATGGAAGTAATTGAGCCAATGTTTCATTACCACATGCTCTATGAAACCTCTATCGGAGCCCTGGACCTCACCGACTACTCCCCCCATGTAAATATATAACCTTTGTATCGTAGGTCCTCGATCCTACAATTTGACAAGGCACCCTAATATATTGCATGAAGTGCATTGGCCTTGGAGTTCCCCTTCTTTCTCATGATTGTAGAGATCTTCATTCCAACCACCAATCACTATCCACCTCACATCAACTTGAGCACACAACTCACAAACTCAATCCCATGTTTTATATTTATCCTCCAAAGCTGGTTTCCATAAGTTCCTATCAACCTCCATTCTCTTTATTTATTTCTTCATTAATCCACGACACTTATGTAATTAGGGTGAATAATTTTAAGATCGATCACCACTTTTTATCTTCCACAATCCATTGCTTTCTACCATAATAACACCATGCATTCTTGTTTTCACTTGTAACCGTTCACCTCCCACCTTAACAAGGTGTGTTTCAGAGAGAAACATCACCCCATGATCACTCCATCCCTGGATTTCAAGGTACGCATGAAATTCCACAATGTTTCCCAAGCCATGTCAGTTCAAAGCTAGGGTCTTCATTGTTACTAGCGGCAGCCCCTGAAGGAGCCTACTAATGAGTTCTTATTCGACACATCGTCATCTTGTGTCATCTTCGCCCTCTTCTTTCCTTTGATGTCAACAGAGAATTTTTCACCCCATGTATCCTCTTCCACTGTCCATATTATCATCAGCCACACCTTACATGACGAACTAGTTATTTTGCTTCTCAGCTCCTTCTTCCTCAGACCCCTCATCCACTATTAACCTTTCCCTTTGGCACTGCACCCATGGCCCCTGTATTATTATCATTCATCACCACGTCAACAAATTTGCGCGGGCTAGTTCCATTATTGCAAAGTTTCTCGATTTGTTCCTCATCATGGCTGCTCCATGGCATGCCATGTCTAGCTCTCCTTCCAGGGCCTCAATCGTTTCCCAACGTACCACCACGACTGCCTCCGAAGCCACCCCATGCCGCTGAACTTGGTGGATGATCAACACATAGACATGATTTTTAGATCCTTATATTCATGAACTCCCCATCCGCACTCCTGATGCTCGTGCCCTAAGATCCAACACACAACATAGAAGCTAGCAACTTCTTCATATCTCATCACAGTGAGATATGATTTGCCCTTCCTAATGATCAAGACGGACCTCGTTAATGGATGCCTCACATAATAGGCGGAGCTAGTTGAGGACATGGGTGTACAAATTTACACCCAATATTTTTGAAAAAAAAGGCTTGAGTAGCTATGGCTAGAACAATACACATCAAATAAATGTGAAAACCATGTAGAAACGTGATATCTTGGAGACCATGTACACCCATTCTCTGGTTGCTGCCTCTGCCACTCACATCACATCGGATCCGAACTCACACATAATTGCCTATGTTCCAACCCATATTTCTCCATAAGTCGAGTCACAATCTTTACTTTGCACTTGTCGGAGCTCACGAACTTGTCCCCAAAGTGGCATGAAATCAAGTTGCATGTCCTCTACCCACGAGAAGCCATCACATGGCTAAAAAATAACTGCCCAATTGCGGAAGAGCAATGACCATGTCTCCTTGACATACTCCTAATCCCAAGGCAGAATACTTGGACAATGAACATATTGTCTCCGGTTGCTCAAATCACTCTTTCAGCTAGATTTTATGCTGCCCTCATCTCATCTCACCAATAGAACACTACTTAGCTGAAGACTATTCGATTTTAACCCTTGCTAGGGCAAGCAATTTAATGCTTTTCCTAATCTCATCCTCATCCACAATCATATGATGTAACCCTCCTCCTTATCTAGCTGCTCCAACATCTAATCAATCGTATGGGGTTTCGTACATTCCTCCACTTGTCCCGCGTTTGCATTCGAAGCATACATCATGTTTTCACCACCTTGCGTGTGTTCCGGACCCTAACTTGAAACTCGTTACCCTAGCGTACATACATACCAATGCTGACACAAGATCATGTCTCCCCCTTAATCGTCCTAGGCAAGAGGGTGGCTAGCTGGGATTAGGGATCGAAACGAAGAAGGATTTGTACTCTCCACCAGACTCGCCGTTGGGAGGAAGAAATCCTATTCGCCTATGAAAAAAATAAACCCTTATGAGAATCAATGATTTTATTAATATAAATTTTTCATCCTACTCAGTTAAAGCTGGTAGCAACTACTAGCAACTGGAGCAGATGAACCAATGAGTACTACTTCCTCGTTTCAAATTATAAGTGTCGGAGCTTTGGTTAATTTTAACCTAGATAGATATATATAATCTATATAAGTTTTAGTGTCTAGGTTCACTTATTTTGAAAAGAACCTGGATTAATTTTGAAATTTGGAAAATGCCCGCAAGTCCAGCATTTCTGTTGAGAAAAGAAGGAAAACAGAAGTGCGGCGGATGGGAGTTGGCTGACAGTGGGCCACTCCAGCGTCGGTGAGTGAGTCTCCTTCTTCCCAAGTCTCGGACCCCCAACAGACAGGGCCATCGCAGTCCTCTGTCTCTGAATTCGAAATCGCAGGATAGCTCTCATCTTCTCCATCCGCCCGTGCGCGTCTCCTTCTCTCCTCCCAGCCCGCACGGGCTTCGGCGAATCCGCCTCCCCGCACCTTGGCGGCGGCGGAAATGGCGAACCCCCTCGCCGGGCTGCAGGACCACCTCAAGCACGCGCGCGACTACGCGCTCGAGGGTCTCTACGACACCTCCATCATCTTCTTCGACGGCGCCCTCGCGCAGATCAACAAGTGAGCACCCCAGCCCCACTAACACACCCCTCTAGATTTAGGCGTAATTTGGAGAAATCAACTTAGATGCGGAATTCGCGTGGTCGGGCCTAGTGAGGATCTCCGGATTTGTCCGGCGAGGATCCGTTCGATTGCTTCCGTATAGTGGGTTGCAGTCATTTTGCTCTGAGCGAGGAGCCTTACTGTTGTTATGTTGTTAGTCTAGTCATTATTTAGGGTTGAGATAATCATCATCTATTTTCACCGTAAAATCCCGCTTCGGTGTAAGTTTAGGGAACTTTTGAGTTTTGACTCGATAGCTTGGGCTTGTTTTTTTTTTTTTTTTAGATTTAGAGCTGTTGAAAGCGTCACGGTAGCTGATGTTTATGATTTGGGTGCTTCAGAATATCAAGCGATGCATGTAAAGCCTGTCTGGAAGTCAGAAAAGCACCTTGTTTATTGTAAAGTGGCAACGGCGTTTTTCATGGTTGCATAACAGACATCCATGCTCTATTTCATCTTGAAACTTTCAAAACAATAGTGGTGTGTTTTCACTAAAACAGTGCATTAGACAATCCTTTTGCGGATCAACTTTCAGTTGCATTATGCAACTGTTCCAAAGAAAAATAGGCTCCTGTTCTTGTTCATTTGATTATTAGTTACACATATTTGAAGGTATAATGATGGATGCGTGAACATTTGTTATACTATTAAATACTTAGATAATGCATTTTACCTATCTTGCTTCTTTATCTTTAGTACTTAAAAGCTTAACGAATGCACTTTACTTGTTCTCCTTCCTGTTCTGATAGATAAGACTTGATCATGCAGGCATCTGACTAATTTGGACGACGGTTTCACTCGCACAAAATGGATGAAATGCAAGCAAGCTATCAGTGAAGAGGTGGAGATTGTGAGGCAGCTTGATGCCCAAATGAAGTCCTTTAAAGAAGCTCCTGGGAGTGGGACAATGCGGTCCTCATCGCCTCCTATTCGCTCTAATAAATCATTTCTGTTCCAACCGTTGGATGAGTATCCAACATCATCACCACAAACCTTTGATGACCCTGATGTGTGGGCGCCTCCAAAAGATACACCAACCCGAAGGTCAGCAAGAGGCCAATCTAGTGCCAAAAAATCCTCCCAAGATGGAGCTTGGTCACGGGGTCCGTCGAAGACTGGAACACCTAGCCGTGGTGCAAAGCCCAACGGGAGTAAATCAAGCTCTGTGGTGAGATCATCTACTGCTTCTAGCGCTGGTGGGAGGAAAGGAAAATCAAGTTCAAGCAAGGGTGATTCAGCGGTAATTTCTGTCAAGCAAATATTTTCTGTTCACTATAAACTCTTTATTTGTTTTTTGTTTTTTTGCTGCTGTTCGTTTCCTCTGTCTGCACCCGTGAATGAGAAAATACACATGTTCTGCATATGTTTAAGATATTAGACTTGTAGTGCTTCTTTTTCTTTTGTCACTGTTTACCTACCTATCTGCGTAGTGCAAAAAGGATGGAAGTTTCACGATATAATCTAAGATACATACTCCCTCTGTTCCGTAATTCTTTGCCGTGATTGTATTCAAATTTGAACTAAAACCACGACAAGAATTATGGAAGGACGGCGTACTTCTGTTATAGTAGTGCTTGTATGTGTATGGCTTCAAAATGTTTGTAGATCCGTTATTTCTAGCATACCTTCTTGGTGTATTCGAAGTAACAATTTTCTGCAAGGTACTGCTGAAGTCAATCACATGATGCCACTCAGTCCAACTTAGCACTTCTTTTGTATAAAAGCTAACTTGGGTTTCTCCATTTGTTCCTAAAACTATTTAAGTTTGTCTTAGTGAGAAAACATGCCTCTTTAGGGCCTGTTTGGTTCGCAGGATTTACAAAACACAGGAATAGGAAAAAAGTAGAAATAGAATGCCATGGCTTGTTCAATCCTTCAGGAATTGAAATCACAGGAATTTGTATTGCATGTTGTTTGGTTGCACCATGGAAAAAACACTTCCTTTGTACCTGCCGAAGACGCAAGTAGCCCAACGACAGGCTTGTGTGGAGTTGAATAGAGGTCTTTTGGCGAAACTGGGGGAGGAATTGCTGTGAAGGATTATGTGTTTGCCATAGTTGTCATAGAAATAAGGGAAACTTTCTATGAGGTTGGACCTAAGGGAAAAATTCCTATGGGATTGCTTGCAAAGTAGACCATAGGAAAAATTCCTATGGGTTCAAATCCTACGAACCAAACAAGCGCTGTAGGAAAATTCCTAATGAATTGAACCCTACAGGAGGAATACCATCATCATCTATTTGTAGTTCCTTGCTGTTCATATTTCATAGAGACAAAATATGATGGTGCACACAACAAGAATGATGTTGAAATCACCAAGCATCACAAAAGCAATCATCGACTGAAACAAGAGAGCATATGTTGTTATTTTTTAAGTTAAGGAACTGGAATATTCATTTATACATTGTGTAAAATAATTTTCCTCTCTTGTTGAGTACCTTTATATGACATTCAGATTTCTTGAAATTTCTATTTTTCTGATCTTTTTGTTTCAGAGTAGCGACGCCGAAGAAGGCAAGTCCAAGAAGTCACAATATGATGGGCCAGATGGGGACTTAGCTGCCATGCTTGAAAGAGATGTTCTAGATTCGACCCCAGGAGTGAGATGGGATGATGTTGCAGGACTTAGTGAGGCCAAAAGACTCCTTGAGGAGGCTGTTGTGCTTCCTCTCTGGATGCCTGAATATTTTCAGGTAATGATTTATAATTTTGGACTATGCTATTGTATGGACCCCCTCATACTGTCCACAATAAAGTGTCTGTTATTTTATTCATCCATTCTTGCTGCTATTTAACATCATGGCCAAGGCTAATGTTGCTGTCTTTATTTGACAGCATGTGAGTAATCTGTACATCACACATGGCAATTGTTCTTAAATACGACCGGTTTTAGGAAAACTTCATGCAGAATTATGTTCCAATCACCCTAACCACAATTTGAGTCTGTAACATTAGTAAATTATGATATTCCATGTAGTATATTATCTTCTCTCTTGTAACGTTTTCCATCCAGTCTAAGTTACATCTAGCCTCATCATGTCCCTTTGGGTTTTATTTCTGATCAGGGTATTCGTCGACCTTGGAAAGGTGTTCTTATGTTTGGCCCACCAGGTACTGGAAAGACCCTTTTAGCAAAGGCAGTAGCTACAGAATGTGGCACAACATTCTTTAATGTTTCTTCTGCAACATTGGCTTCTAAATGGCGGGGGGAGAGTGAGCGCATGGTCCGTTGTTTATTTGAACTTGCAAGGGCCTATGCTCCAAGTACTATCTTCATTGATGAAATTGACTCCCTATGTACATCTCGTGGGTATGTGCACATACATTTTCTGTTTGCCATGCAAGTTCACTTTCTATTGATTACTGCCAAGATAATGACAACTGCCTGAACAGCTTGGAACATAAATGAAGACACTCTTAATTTTTTTGTTTGGTAAATGAAGAGAATATTTCATGCTTTTATATCTTTCTTTTTAATAAATCTCAACAAGCAAATGACAGAAAAATCTGAAATGGGTAGTTCTTTTATTTTATTTATAATCATTAGAAAATACTATGTCCAGCTTTATCAGCTTATGTATTTATTTATTCAGAGCTTCTGGTGAGCATGAATCATCGAGGAGGGTAAAGTCTGAACTTCTAGTGCAAATAGATGGTGTTAACAATAGCTCTACTAATGAAGATGGTCAGCCAAAAATTGTTATGGTTCTGGCAGCCACCAACTTTCCATGGGATATTGATGAAGCACTCAGGTTGGCAAACTATTTTCCGTGATATTTGCATTTATTAATTTCTTAGAGGTGCTTCTGTTAGTATCGAAACTTCAGGCATAATATCCTGTTTTATACAAGATCATTGATTCCTTGAGTTGTACTGCTGTTGGAGTCCTTAAAAAATGCAAAGAATCCTTTTGTTCAGTTCATGCTTCATTTCTCATTTACCGCTTATGGCTTAAAATCAGAGCCTTGCGCATTTGTAACTTCTGTCACTGGTTAGTTTCATAAGGCCATAAGCCTTGTATAGATGTAATTTCCTGGAAGAAATAGGTTTATATCTGGTCCAACTTTAAAGTCAGTTCAACATGTAAGTAGAAACACTTTGGATGAGTTGCATATGATTGAATTAGTTGCTCCATGCAGACACTTTGGATGAGTCATATCTGGATGTTTTGACTTTTGACTGCTCTTACGCCTCTACTGTGATTAATGGCCGTTTTACCTATCTGAACCGTCTATTGTAAAAACAAATTTTTTTTTCTGCAGTGGGGACAACAATCTACAGCTCCTGTTATTTAATTCTACTTGGCTATTTCTTTGATAGTCAACGTGCTAGCTACATGCAATTATTGCAACTATATTTCTTTTACTACTCTTTTGGCACATGTCTTTTTAACTCAGTGTATCTTGATTGGCTCAGGCGGAGGCTGGAAAAGCGTATTTACATTCCACTTCCAAGTTTTGAAAGCAGAAAGTCACTCATCAACATTAATCTTAGAACGGTTGAGGTATGGTGTAACTACAGTACTAATGCATTTCTTGCTCATCTTTTCTTCTGTTGTTATATGTTTGCTATGATGTCTTTCGTTATTTCATCCACTGGTACCGTTCATTTATCAGTACCGCGGTGTCTTATTTGACAATAAATTACCGTTTCGTATCTCCAGTTGCTTACTGCTTTTATACCAACAGGTGTCTTCTGATGTTAACATTGATGAAGTTGCAAAGAGGACGGAAGGCTACAGTGGGGATGACCTTACCAATGTTTGCCGTGATGCTTCGATGAACGGCATGAGGCGGAAGATCGCAGGCAAGACCCGTGACGAGATCAAGAACATGTCAAAGGACGATATCTCGAAGGACCCGGTGGCCATGTGCGACTTCGAAGAGGCTTTGGCCAAGGTCCAGAAGAGTGTCTCGCCCTCCGATATCGAGCGACATGAGAAGTGGATGGCTGAGTTTGGATCTGCCTAAAACATCGGTTCCCTGAGCCCATAAGCTTGGAAACGTTTGTTGATTCTTTCACTGGAAATAGTTTCTTGTTGTTAATTCTCGAAATGCTTTGTATTGCCATTACTATCACTGGACTTCCAACTCCGCAATCAGTTTACTAGACTGCTGTTATGTTGCTTCCACGATTAACTGTGTTCCCTGGGCCCGGTAGGTTATTACCGGCTTGGAAGCCTTTGTTCATTCTTTCACTAGAAATTTGTTAATTTCGAAATGGTATGCATTGCAATGACTATCACTGGACTTCAATCTCCTGAACCAATTTTGAGATGCTATCCATAGCATTTTTTGGAATCCGCTGCTGTAATGGCACTTCCCTTTTTTTGAAATGGAGGCAAAAGATTTGCCTCATTCCATTAATCAGAGAGAAGTAGTTTGACAAAGTAAAGCAGAAAAAAAGATTACTCTTCTGACATTGCAAAACTCAATTCCTTAGCCACCGCTACTATCCAAAGTTAAACTTGGCTCTTAATAATGATTCAGAAAGGACTGGAGGTGGGTGAACTTATTTTAGAAAACCCTTGGGTCCTCTCCTTCCATACAATCCAACTAACAAGCATGATGAGGAAGGCCATTGTCTTGCGGTTTGGGTGCCCTTGTTAATTTTTTTTTTGCCCCACCACTACTTGATGGATAGGTTTGCCACCACTATTGGGTGATGATATTGTGGCTCGAGGGAAAACTCACAGTTGAACCGGGAAGCATATGCTCTGCCCACGCGGCGCGTTTTAAATGGTGCGGAACAAAGTAGTGGTCCACCTGGGTGTTGTTTTTGTTTTGATGATACTCTAGAATACAAACTGAATATAGTAGTGGGACCCGCCTATGGAAAAAGAAGCAATGGGCAGTCCCCATCGCGGGACCACATGTCCGTATCTGTTTCTCCACCGACGACGGCGTGACCTTGGGGCAAAGCTGCCGTGTAGCTGGGGCAAAGTAGCGGAGAGGAGGAGTTGCCGGCGGAGGCGCGGTGCGCTCGTGGACGCGCGCGAGGAGAGGCGGGACGGCCGCAGCCGGACTACACGAGCCCGCGGTCGGAGATGGGCAGCGAGCCGGAGGGCGCGCAGCAGCACGCATGCGCGCGACCAGAGTGGCGACGGGCGGCATGGTTGACGGCGCCCTCGTCGAAGGCCTTCGCCTCCTCGTCGTCCGGTGCCCGCGCTGGCGTTGTGAACTGGAAGGTGGCGACGGCGGAAGCGCGCGGGCGTAGAGAAACCGAGGGAGGCGGCGAGCTGGCTGCTGCGGCGGCGTGGACAGCGCGCCCTCGTCGCAGAACACGAAGCACGCCCGCGGCGGTGGCCTGCGAAGCTACCGTACACACGTTGGTGCACGCGCCCACCTCAACGCAGCCGACGCCACCGCTGATGTGCACGCGCTGGTGTCGATGGATACGAGGATTCTGGTCAGGGCGGCATCGAGGCGGGGCGACGGCGACGGCGTCGGGGCGGAGCGAGCTGCGCACGGTGGCCAGCTGCTCCTGAGCCTCGCGAGCAGAGCGGCCCTCGCGCGCGTCATACGGCTGCCCCGTCGAGCTGGCCACGGTGGCGGGGCGGTGTGGCGGGGCGTGCTCGTGAACGGCGCGGCGACGACGACGCGGCGGCCCTGGCATGCGTGCACGCGGGCAGGGTCGGGAACAACCTGGCGATGGCGCGCTCGCGTACGGGTGCCGCGCCGCGGTGGCCGCAGCCTCATAGGCCTCTCGTCTGCTGCTGCACGGACGATGGCCCCGGCGCTCCGCGTCCTGCACGACGACGTGGAGGTCGGCATCGAGGGCGGCCGCCGGGGAAGGAGGAGGAGGCGCTGGCGGGACGGCGGTGGCGGACGTGGACGATCTTGCCATGGCCGACCTGGACGTGGATGCCACCGGATTCGCGCCGACGGCAGGCGTGGGATGCGGCGCCAGCTCCTTCAGCGTGGACATCACGGGCCGGCGTCCTGCGTGCGTACGGACGCTGCTGCTGCACGGACGGTGGCCCACGTGTGCTGCTGCAGCACGGACGATGGCCCACCCGCATTGAACCTGGCCTTTTCTTCTTGCATATACGAGAAAATACACTAGCAGGCCTGTGCCCCACATACATTGGTAGACCAATGAGATGGCGACTTGCGGCAGGATCAAATGCCGCCGGGTTCTGAAAGTCCGCTCTCTCGGAGCTCGAGCCACTCTTTTGTTTATCCCCAAACTTTTTTCGTGTAGCAATAATGGGAGAATATGTGAGTCGCCGTCTCTTGGATCTGTTTGCAAAGAGGGGAAAGGCCAAAATTTATCCAACCCCTTTTCTCAAGACAATTCTCCTTCTATAGCCTATTTTAAATGGTCAACCAAGCAAAGAACTTAACTTTTGGAGGCGCCTATATTTTCCACACCATCTTATTTATGCATGTGAGAGTTGCCCCAAAAAGTTAGGCGTTGTAGGCTGAAGCTGCAGAATACTCCCTACTTGAGGTGAGGTTCCAAAAAATAGTGTCCTCCACTTTCTCATGTAGTTGGATGTTGGTAAGCTCATTCCAAAGCCGGAGGTACTCTTAGAACGTGGGTAATGGTCAAGCTCACGTCCATCTTAATTTTTGAAATCCATGCGCTGTTGTGCAAGGCTTGTTTAACACTATTTCTTTATTGTAGATGTTTCGAAAATAAGAGGGGTAATATCCTTTGGGTATCCAATGTTTTCATGTATAGCGCTTTTGCGTTGAGCAAACTCGTTCTTTCGTGGCTTGGCTATGATATCTGACGGCACCCACCTCTGACTCTGAGCTCTGGTCGTGTGAAGCGGTATTTGGCCGTCTCAGATCTTGACCGGGTATGACCTGGAAGACCCCTATGCTGTGGCTTTACTTGCGGCCTTGGTATCATAGCCCGCATCTCCTAGACGCAATCTTACTGAAGGCCGCCCTTTGACTTGGTTTTCATGTGAGTACCAGTATACATCAACACAGTTACCGCCTAGTGTTGATCTATTACTGTTGTTGCAAGAACTGACAATACTGTTGGTACTTGGCACTGTGCATGCTCGATTCCATGGTAAACAGGTAATACTCTTGATAAATACTAAATAACAAAAGAAAACAAAACAAAAAAGGAACGCCGTTGCCGGGGATCGAACCCGGGTCACCCGCGTGACAGGCGGGAATACTTACCACTATACTACAACGACTTGGATGTTGATTTTGCAATGTCACGCTACTCATAATTGCTCAAATAATCATGTCACGGGCTTACCCTGTTTTGGCTTCCTTGTGTGCAAACAAGGTTGGTGATAGTTCAACTCAGGACTATTCAACGTTCTGCTGCAAAACTGTACAACTGGAAACTCCACGCAGCAGGTTCCTCACTCCTCCTGACTCTAGCGAAGTCGATCGGAGGAGGGGGAACCGACCTATGGAGGAAGCTGAAGTGGAGGTGGCTAGGTTTTTGAGTAGATTGTGTTAGGATTCTGGTAGCCATCTTCTTATTGGTTTTCTCTTAATAGAGATGACATCGTCTGCAATAAGTGATCTTCGGTCTTTCGTTCGACGACGAGATCCCCTTCCCGACGTTAATGGTGGTGTTGAAAGATTGCAATTCTCTAGGTATGTGCCTTCAGATCTTGCTTTGCCAGATCGATTTTGGATCTTTTGTCGTTGTTGCCGCGAGAAGGATTTTCCTCGTAATTTTTGTTCCCGCTGCTACATCCTCAACAATGGTGATTCATACTCTTGGCTCTTCATCGATGTCAACAAAGCTAGTTGGTTCTTATTCGCTGACATACTGGTGTTGGTACTCTTATCGATATTGAATGACTGCTTTAGTGGTTGCGTGAGTGCACGCAGCCTTGGCATTGTGGCTCAAAAAATTATGGGAGAACTTTCGTCGGTATTTACATGTTTATCGTTCGTTATCTATCTTTGACTTCCTTCAGAAAAGTACATGATTATGTTTTAGAAGAAAAAAAGAATTTAAAGACCTTAAAGATTTGTTACTATAATTTTTTTGTCGCAAGCCCTTGTAGCCTTGTACCATGCCCAGAACTGTCAAACAGAGGAATATATAGCCCTAGAGTTGCCAAGCCGAACAACAGCAGGCATGCTACGTGCTCATGCTATGTACTAGCTGTAGCCAAAGATGCATGGCCTGATTCAGAAAGGCGCAGGCAGCGCATTTACCCTTCTTCCTCCTCTGGGTTGCCCTTGCTCCTCCCACGGCACCGCCGAGACCGAAATTAAAAGCATCTGGCGAAGAGTACAAGAGCAAAAGGAACGAAAGAGGGCGCGCACAGTGCGCGGGCTGCGCCCGGAACGTGCTGGTGGCCGTGAGCCCGTGACACTCGAAGGGAACAGTGACGGGGGATCTTGAGCAGCTGGAACAGAACACACGAGCGCTAGCCGCTGTTGCTGCTGCACGCGCATGCTACACGGCACGGCACCGTGCTGCCGGCGCACTGTTGGGGCTGGAGAGGCGTGGCGTGGCGGGGGTGGGCTTGCGAGTGCGGCAGCAAACGTACGCACGCGTGGGCGTGCGCCGTGCCATGGCGCGCCGGCCGCCGGGGCACACGCACGGCCGGGCTTGGCAGATGCCATTGTGGGCAGCAGCGGTACGGAGCAATAAGCCCGCCTCGCGCTAGCTGTGCATGCACGCACGCACGAACGCCAGCGTCATCTCGCGATCTCCTGTCTTGTCCATCCTGCCGGCCGCGCGCGTCCGTCCTAGCCGGCCAGCCGGCACTAGCTAGCTCGCGGCGGGGCAGCCGGCCCTGGCAGCCTGGCTAGCCTCCTGCACTACGTCCTACCTAAGAGCTGCCTCTGCATGCTGGTACGTGTCCTCCTTTTTCTTTATTCCTCTGGGCTGTGCCGGTACAGGGAGACGTACGCGCGCTTTTGCGAGCGCCATGGCTTGTCAAGGCCGGATGGCGCGGGTCCAATCGAGCGTGCGTTCGCGTGGAGTGTGGATCGGTGGCGCATGGAGCGCGGCGCCGTTTTGAGCGTGGCCACTAGCGTCAATGAGGGGAATCAAAGTTTTTTTTGGTGACACCATATCACACAATACAACACATAACAAATTAACAGAATAAACTTTAGGGTTTTGGCCAACATCCCCACTCGTCTCCCCGACGAGGCCCCCAAGCGCCGTTTTTCCCAACGGCGAAATTCGGTTCAGTCGCGACCCCGATTCTTCGTTTTCGTCCGGATTTGGCCCTTCATCCATCCAGCGAGTCCACGCCATCCCCGGTCCCCCGAGGCGCGCTCGGGGACTCCGAACGAAAGAATTTGGCACAAAACATCGTGTGGACCCTCGTAGTCGGCGACAGGAAAGCCAAATCCTGTCCATTTCCCTCCAATTTGCTTGCATATCCCCATTCTCTCCCGCCGAATTTGTGGATAGCATCTCCATTCTCGTCCTCGTCTCCATTCTCCTCCTCGTCTTCTCGTCCACCACCATGCCGCCGAAGTCGAGGAAGCCGCGGGCGCCGAAGGAGCGGCCGCCCGGTATGTCCAACGCACAGTGGGCGGCGGACGAGCTCCGGCGCCAGGTCGAAACAAGTGGCAGGGCGGAGAGGGAGAAAAAACTCTCCGCGAAGAGGGCGGCAGCGGCCGCCCAGGACGAACAAGCGAGGAAGGTCTCCATGGCCATGAGCATGGGCCATGCTCCCGGCGGCGGCGGCGCCGCCATGTTCCCCGGCCAATGGCCGATGCATGGTACTAGCAGTTCCCCGTCAACTTTTTCCCCTTCGAGCTTCTCGCCGTCGTCGCCTGCCATGTTCCAAGAGGCCACGTACGGCCAAACGCCCAGGTTCACGCCGTCGCCGCTCGAGCTCGCCGTCGGCAACCTGAACGAGAACCAGCACGAGGGCATCTCGCCAGCCCTGCGACGAGGGCCGCTCCCGTTCGGTGCGATGGCGGCGCCGAACGACGAGGTGATCCAAGAGATGATCAACTCCGGCTCCATGGCCGCCGCTGCGCGCGGCGACGGCCATGGAGCCGACACTACAAGAAAAGTTGCCATGGCCGACGAAGTTGAAGTCGCGCCGTGGTTGCTGGTGTACCATGGCCGACGATTTTTGGTCCCTCCGTGGTGCATGTCAAAACTTTTTTTTCTCGTTTTTTGAGGCCACCTAGCCCGACGAAAGCGGCCAAAACGTCGCGTATGGTGGCCCGGGACGTGGTGCATCTCGAAATCTCGGGTTCGCCGGCCGAGTCAACGCAAATCCGCACCGCCGAGGGATGTAGGGCCCG
>NC_061513.1:138395252-138504563 GCF_022539505.1 Lolium rigidum | reverse complement strand
GAACAACAAGGAAGACGAGTGTAGAGTCTTATAATGTTTACAATATGTCTTTTATGTGAGTTTTGCTGCACCGGTTCATCCTTGTGTTTGTTTCAAATAAGCCTTGCTAGCCTAAACCTTGTATCGAGAGGGAATACTTCTCATGCATCCAAATACTTGAGCCAACCACTATGCCATTTGTGTCCACCATACCTGCCTACTACATGGTATTTCCTGCCATTCCAAAGTAAATTGCTTGAGTGCTACCTTTAAAATTCCATCATTCACCTTTGCAATATATAGCTCATGGGACAAAATAGCCTTAAAAACTATTGTGGTATTGAATATGTAATTATGCACTTTATCTCTTATTAAGTTGCTTGTTGTGCGATAACCATGTTTACTGGGGAACGCCATCAACTCATTGTTGAATTTCATGTGAGTTGCTATGCATGTTCGTCTTGTCCGAAGTAAGGGCGATCTACACTGAGTTGAATGGTTTGAGCATGCATATTGTGAGAGAAGAACATTGGGCCGCTAACTAAAGCCATGATTCATGGTGGAAGTTTCAGTTTTGGACAAATATCCTCAAATCTCTAATGAGAAAAGAATTAATTGTTGTCAAATGCTTAAAGCATTAAAAGAGGAGTCCATTATCTCGTTGTCTATGTTGTCCCGGTATGGATGTCTAAGTTGAGAATAATCAAAAGCGAGAAATCCAAATGCGAGCTTTCTCCTTAGACCTTTGTACAGGCGGCATAGAGGTACCCCTTTGTGAAACTTGGTTAAAGCATATGTATTGCGGTGATAATCCAGGTAGTCCAAGCTAATTAGGACAAGGTGCGGGCACTATTAGTACACTATGCATGAGGCTGTTATCACCAGATTTTGGACAAATCCAGAGGTGGGCTGGGCTTAGAAGATTACACGTGGAAGATTTCTGAAGCGGCCTGGCACGAAGGGTTTGGGCTAAGTTGCCCGTGTATCTTTAATAATGGTAGATCGTATCTTAGCTTAGAAAGTAGAATCTTACTCGTGCACGGTTTGGTGCACGCCCACATTAGAAAGTCCTCTGGACTATAAATATGTACCTAGGGTTTATGGAATAAACAACAACTCACGTTCAACCCCAAACAAACCAATCTCGGCGCATCGCCAACTCCTTCGTCTCGAGGGTTTCTATCAGGTAAGCGACATGCTGCCTAGATCGCATCTTGCGATCTAGGCAGCACAAGCCCCACGTTGTTCATGCGTTGCTCGTATTGAAGCGCTTTTGATGGCGAGCAACGTAGTTATCATTAGATGTGTTAGGGTTAGCATTGTTCTTCGTTTAAGCATGCTTACGTAGTGCAACCCTTGCATATCTAGCCGCCCTCACACCTATCTCGGGTGTGGGGCGGCACCCCGCTTGATCATTTATTTAGTAGATCTGATCCGTTACGATTGCTCCTTGTTCTACAAGGATTAGTTTAATATCTGCAATAGTTAGGCCTTACAAAGGGGGAGGATCCAGTGGCACGTAGGGTGGCGTTCGCAAGTCCTAAACAGGATGTTCCGAGGATCAACTTCATGTTGGTTTTTAGGCCTTGTTTAGGATCGGCTTACGAGCACCGTGCGTGGCCGCGAGGCCCAACCTGGAGTAGGATGATCCGATTATGCGGTGAAAACCCTAAATCGTCGTAGATATAATTAGCTTTATCTTGATCAAGCAGGACCACCAAGTATTCGTGCACCCCGTACGAATCATGGGTGGATCGGCTCTTTGAGCTGATTCACGAGATAACCTCGAGAGCCGATCGAGGCTCGTATTTAACGTTTACATGTATGCCCCGCAGAAACTAAGCGAGGCATCCCCATCACCTTCCCGGCCGGGTATAGGTCAGGTGGCACGCCCTTGCACTTCGCATCGCCGCGTGTGACCGGAAGAGCATTGCGGGCCGTCGCTCGGAGGGGTCTCAGCCAGCCGCAGCTCTAGGCTCTTCCCGGCTCTACGGTGTTGACAAGGCCGCTGCCCGCCGGTGGGTTTTGGCGATCAACACATTCTCGGCACGCCCGAGTGGGACAATCGTCTACATCAACCACATCGCCATCTACATCCGAGATGGCGGACGGCACGCCGGTCACCTACGAGGAGCTGCCTGACGAGCTCAAGAAGCAATACAACGAGATCAAGGCCACCCTCGAAGCCGACCTCATCGGCTCCTTTCAGAGAACCCGTTCCCATGGCATCATATGGAAGGGATTCTCACCGCAAGGTGCACTCGATGGGATAGACCTCTCGCCCGTCGGAGGAACGCTCAGGGGACTGCGGCAGGAGATCAACTACTTGGTGGCTCACTCGCTACATCGCCACTCTGAAAACTTGGTCAACGTGTTGGAGCGTGTCGCTCTGCGCGTAATCCAGGAGATCATGAGCCACCAGTACTCGCCGTCAGGACCAGCTCTCGGGACTCATCAAGGAGAGTTGCCATTCCAGTCCCGTCCACCGCTGCCATATGCGTTGGCAGCACCTGCTGAAGTGCCGACTACACCGGCATTCCTCGTCTACAAGATTGGTGGTGACCCTAGTGACTACCAGTTCTTAATGGAGGCGCCTAAGGAGATCCCTCAAGGATACGCGTGCACGTATGTGCCAGATTGTGGTGACTGGGCACTCACAAACCAGGCCACAACATCGGGGACTCCGGCGAAGACGAGGAGGAACGTCAGCAACGAGCTCGAGAAGCGTACGTGGCTAACTAAGTACGCCACACCGACGAAACTCCCGAGCCCAGCTCTCCGCAGTTGGCTCGGAGCCGGAAAAGCAAACATGGCTGGCTAAGTACGCCACCCCGGCAAATCTTCGAGTGCAACTCCTACGGCCAAGCACAGCGGATCGGATCGGCACCATACCGAGAGACCAGTTCGGCATAGTGCCGAAAAGAAGGGCAGTCGGCTATTCCAAGCCGTACCCCGACGATTACGAGATGATCCCGTCGCCACCTAAATATCGGCTCCCTGACTTCTCCAAATTCAGTGGATCAGATGGCTCCAGCTCCATCGAGCACGTCGGCCGATATTTGGCTCAACTAGGACCGGCTTCAGTGTCGGATCAGCTTCGCGTGAGGCTCTTTTCACAGTCCCTCACGGGATCGGCTTTTGGATGGTACACCTCTTTGCCAGCAAACTCCATCCAGTCTTGGAAGCAATTGGAAGAACAGTTCCATATGCAATACCATTCGGAAGCTTCCGAGTCTGGCATTGCCGATCTAGCACAACTACGTCAGAAGCGCGGGGAAACGGTGACAGAGTACATCCAGCGCTTCAGGAATCTTAGGAACCGATGTTATTCGGTTCGTATAACTGAAAAGGAAGCAAGTCGAGTTGGCGTAGCTGGCCTTGCAACACAGCTCAAGGACATGGCCTCCCAAGCAGATTATCCCTCGCCGGCGCACATGGTTCGAAACTATCAACATATGAACAAGCGCCACCCGGACTCGTACCAAGACAAGTTCAAGCGTGCGTAGTCATGGTCGATACAGGAGGAAGATGAAGTGCTCGCGGGAGACCAAGAAATAGCGATGGGCGAGTGGACTCGGGGAGGAACCCCGTGTCCCGCAAATGGGTAAAGCCACCAGGGCCGCCCGGGGATTTGATTTTGACGTGACCAAGACTCGAACAAATCTTCGACCTCCTGCTCAAGGAGAAACAGTTGACGATTCCCGAAGGTCTCAAGTTCCCCACGGCGAAAGAGCTGAACGGAAAGCCGTACCGCAAATTCCACAACTCGCTCTCCCATGCCACCAACGACCGCAGGGTGTGGCGTCGGCACATCCAAGCGGCGATAGAGAAGGGGCGGCTAATTTTCAACCAAGTACGCCATGAAGGTCGACACCCAACCCTTCCCCGCCGTTAACATGGTGGAAGTCACCTACCCCGAGGGTTGCCAGCCAGGTCCCTCGTTCGAGCATCAACATGGTAGGACCCGGGAACCACTCGGCAAAGATGGAGATGAGGGCAGCTGCTCTCATAGCAAGGATACAGAGGAGGCCGCTCCACGCGATCGGCTCCGTCATGACGGCAAGCGCTATGTCACGGAGGGAGAGGTGAAGAATATAAGATATCGGCGACCCCTCTCCGATCACCTCCTCAACAAATATGTGAGTCGGTATGACCAACGCCGACGGTCCAATTATGATGATAGAGGAGATCGTCTGGCTAGAGAAGCCAGAAGATATCGTCGGCAGGATCGCGATGAGGAGGAGCACGAGCGCCGTGCCACGGAAACATCAAGGGAGCAGGATGACAACGCCAGACACTGGGACTGCCCCTTCTTCAGACACTGCTGGGACTCAGGAATGAGCCGATTGCCCACAATCGGCAATTGCCCAGAATGCAACAAGAAGAAGAAGGAGGCAGCCAACGTGTCTGTGTTCGAGCGCCTAGGGCCTCTCCCGCCACAAAGCAAACGCGCCGAGTCACCTCGTTGGGCAGATCTTGAGGATTCGGAAGACGAGGGAGAAGTAGAAGAAGACAGGTACCACCGGCCAAGGTGGTGCCCCGACGGACTCAGCCGTTCCCAAAAGCGCGAGGTTCAGCGATTGCGCGGCCCGGAGGAAGCCGAAAGGTTATACCCGCATACGCTAAGGAAGGCACGACCTGATCTGGCTGCAAAGGTTCAGCGAGCCCTGGATGAAGAAGGTCGTCCACGGAAAATGGAGTGGCGCCCTAAACAGAGGAAAGCCAATGATGAGACATCGGCTGGCACAAACATGGTACTCGTCTTGCCGACAGAGCTTAGTGCTCCACGAGTTTACGATGTACTCAAGGTGGATGACAGCAAGCGCATCAAGTCAGAGGTTGGATTGGTTTTATCCAGCCTAACCGAATAGCAAGATTAAACCAATGAGCAAACCAGGCGAGGCTGATCCTTGTGATCGGCCCCAAAATTTTATGAAGGGAACTTACAAAACCTTCACCGAGCAAGCAACGTGGAGGCCGATTCCAGCAATCGGCCAAAATTATCCTCACCCACCATTCTGCCTAGGTTCAACAGGTTATTCAACAGAGCCGATACCATCAATTCTCTTGACAGAATCGGCTCGGGGGGGCACCCAGGTAGATAAAATACGAGGATATGCAACGGAAGCATCTCATCTTCTGGTGATGGGTATTGGGATGTGGGGGCCGATGCACAGGTCGGCCGTAAAAAAAAATATATATATATATGAAAATTCGACAATTTTCGAGCACAGCCGATGCAGCAAGCATCGACTTAAGGATGTGAAAGCCGATGTGTGGCCATCGACTCAAGGGGAATAACTGTTACGATCAGAGGGTCAATGGAGCACGAAGAGGGTTTTAATCAAGGAACTCCTCAATGGAGTAGTTTGGGGGCTCGGATCCTCTCTTCAAGAGCAATGCCACCAAAGGAAAGGAGCCGGTCTGGCCTACAAGAACTGAGGAAGCTCGGGGGGCAGCTCACCTTGAAGGCTCTCTGCTTTGAGAAGCCGATTTGGGTTCGAATCGGCTGGCTCTGCATAAGAAACTCCCTCAGACATGATCAACAGGCCTATGAATGCCTCGTTCTTGAGAGCCGATTGGAGTTACTTCGGTTGTTATTACATCATGATCATCTCAGGGAGAAACTGGGAAGGAAAAGCCGTCGTCTGGTACTAGGTTTGGACCGTGCTGGTGCTGCGAGAAAAAGAGGGGATTGGTTCCTCAGATTAGCCGATGAATAGTCATCGGCTGCGGGGCTGCAAAACGCCGCGATTAAGGAAATCAATGATGGCCCAATTCGTCACTATCGGTCTTGGTGTGGCAAGCGGAGGGATGGAGATTGGATTAATGAAAGGAGAAATTGGAAGAACAGTTCTCATTAATTCAAAGGGGCAGCTTTACAAGAAGAGCCGATGGCTCTCAAAAGAGGGATCTAGTGCCTATTACACTGCTACTGCTAGCCCTATTTTACTAGTCGTCGCTATCCTCATCGTCGCCGTCGTCGAGGTCGTCGGCACTGCTCCCAGGGAGCTCCTCGCCGTCGCTGCCCCAGCCGTCCGCTGGAGCCTCCTCCTCCTCCTCGTCATCATCATCGTCCTCGCTATCCGCCCGGCCCGCGGAAGCGCTTCGTTGGAGGATACCCGATGGAGGCGGAGGAATCATCTTCCTCCTCTTCATCTTCGTCCTCGTCGTCATCGTCGTCCTCGCTGTCCGCCCACATGCGGGGGCGCTTCTTCGGCGGGAGCTTGGCGGAGGAGGAGGCCTTGGCCTTCGCTGCTTCTCCTTCTGTCTCCTCCTTGTCGGAGGAGAGGGGGTTCACTGCGGGGTGTTTGTCCTCATTCTTCTTCTTCGGCAAAGATTGGGGGAAGAGGCTTGAGAAGGAGGAGGAAGAGGAAGACATTGCTACAGGAGGAGAGGGTTTTTTGGTGCCGATGGCCGGGACGAACGAGAGGATAAAAAGAGCTAATCGATCGAGCACGGTTAAATAATGAGAAATCCGGTGAAGATGTAATGCCCTTGCAGTTTCCAAGGAGTCAATGCCAGAGCTATCGAATTTGCAGAGAAGCTGAGAAGACGGGGCATGATGATGACAGATGCTGCAACGGCTCTGCTCTGCCACGACATGACCCTTCGAAGGGGAAGCATAATGATTTTGGAAATGTTATTTCCAAAACCAGGGGGGCATGTGTTATCACCAGATTTTGGACAAATCCAGAGGTGGGCTGGGCTTAGAAGATTACACGTGGAAGATTTCTGAAGCGGCCTGGCACGAAGGGTTTGGGCTAAGTTGCCCGTGTATCTTTAATAATGGTAGATCGTATCTTAGCTTAGAAAGTAGAATCTTACTCGTGCACGGTTTGGTGCACGCCCACATTAGAAAGTCCGCTGGACTATAAATATGTACCTAGGGTTTATGGAATAAACAACAACTCACGTTCAACCCCAAACAAACCAATCTCGGCGCATCGCCAACTCCTTCGTCTCGAGGGTTTCTATCGGGTAGCGACATGCTGCCTAGATCGCATCTTGCGATCTAGGCAAGCACAAGCCCCATGTTGTTCATGCGTTGCTCGTATCGAAGCGCTTTTGATGGCGAGCAACGTAGTTATCATTAGATGTGTTAGGGTTAGCATTGTTCTTCGTTTAAGCATGCTTACGTAGTGCAACCCTTGCATATCTAGCCGCCCTCACACCTATCTCGGGTGTGGGGCGGCACCCCGCTTGATCATTTATTTAGTAGATCTGATCCGTTACGATTGCTCCTTGTTCTACAAGGATTAGTTTAATATCCGCAATAGTTAGGCCTTACAAAGGGGGAGGATCCAGTGGCACGTAGGGTGGCGTTCGCAAGTCCTAAACAGGATGTTCCGAGGATCAACTTCATGTTGGTTTTTAGGCCTTGTTTAGGATCGGCTTACGAGCACCGTGCGTGGCCGCGAGGCCCAACCTCGGAGTAGGATGATCCGATTATGCGGTGAAAACCCTAAATCGTCGTAGATCTAATTAGCTTTATCTTGATCAAGCAGGACCACCAAGTATTCGTGCACCCCGTACGAATCATGGGTGGATCGGCTCTTTGAGCCGATTCACGGGATAACCCGAGAGCCGATCGAGGCTCGTATTTAACGTTTACATGTATGCCCTGCGGAGAAACTAAGCGAGGCATCCCCATCACCTTCCCGACCAGGTATAGGTCAGGTGGCACGCCCTTGCACTTCGCATCGCCGCGTGTGACCAGAAGAGCATTGCGGGCCGTCGCTCGGAGGGGTCTCAGCCAGCCGCAGCTCTAGGCTCTTCCCGGCTGTACGGTGTTGACAAGGCCGCTGCCCGCCGGTGGGTTTTGGCAGTCAACAGAGGCTTGCAACTTATAAGATATAATTTACATGATGCATATGCTTTATTACTACCGTTGACAAAATTGTTTCATGTTTTCAAAATCAAAGCTCTAGCACAAATATAGCAATCGATGCTTTTCCTCTATGAGGACCATTCTTTTACTTTCAATGTTGAGTCAGCTTCACCTATTTCTCTCCACCTCAAGAAGCAAACACTTGTGTGAACTGTGCATTGATTCCTACATACTTGCTTATTGCACTTATTATATTACTCTATGTTGACAATATCCATGAGATATACATGTTACAAGTTGAAAGCAACCGCTGAAACTTAATCTTCTTTTGTGTTGCTTCAATACCTTTACTTTGAATTATTGCTTTATGAGTTAACTCTTATGCAAGACTTATTGATGCTTGTCTTGAAGTGCTATTCATGAAAAGTCTTTGCTTTATGATTCACTTGTTTACTCATGTCATACACATTGTTTTGATCGCTGCATTCACTACATATGCTTTACAAATAGTATGATCAAGTTTATGATGGCATGTCACTCCGTAAATTATCTTTGTTATCGTTTTACCTCGCTCGGGACGAGCGGAACTAAGCTTGGGGATGCCGATACGTCTCCAACGTATCGATAATTTCTTGTGTTCCATGCCACATTATTGATGTTATCTACATGTTTTATGCACACTTTATGTCATATTCGTGCATTTTCCGGAACTAACCTATTAACAAGATGCCGAAGTGCCGCTTGTCGTTTTCTGCTGTTTTTGGTTTCAGAAATCCTAGTAAAGAAATATTCTCGGAATTGGACGAAATAAAAGCCCGGAGGCCTATTTTCTCACGAAGCTTCCAGAAGTCCGAAGACGAAACGAAGTGGGGCCACGGGGAGCCAAACCCTAGGGTGGCGCGGCCCCCCCTTGGCCGCGCCGCCCGTCATCCGGGGCCCCTGTGCCCCCTCTCGACTTGCCCTTCCGCCTACTTAACGCCTCCGTGACGAAACTTCCAGCACCGAGAGCCACGATACGGAAAACCTTACTGAGACGCCGTCGCCGCCGATCCCATCTCGGGGGATCCTGGAGATCGCCTCCGGCACTGCGCCGGAGAGGGGAATCATCTCCCGGAGGACTCTACACCGCCATGGTCGCCTCCGGAGTGATGAGTGAGTAGTCTACCCCTGGACTATTGGTCCATAGCAGTAGCTAGATGGTTGTCTTCTCCCCATTGTGCTATCATTGTCGGATCTTGTGAGCTGCCTATCATGATCAAGATCATCTATATGTAATTCTATATGTTGCGTTTGTTGGGATCCGATGAATAGAGAATACTTGTTATGTTGATTATCAAAGTTATGCTTATGTGTTGTTTATGATCTTGCATGCTCTCCGTTACTAGTAGATGCTCTGGCCAAGTAGATGCTTTTAACTCCAAGAGGGAGTACTTATGCTCGATAGTGGGTTCATGCCCGCATTGACACCTGGGACGAGTGACGTAAAGTTCTAAGGTTGTGTTGTGCTCGTTGCCACTAGGGATAAAACATTAGTGCTATGTTCAAGGATGTAGTCACTAGTTACATTACGCACCATACTTAATGCAATTGTCCGTTGTTAGCAACTTAATACCTGGAGGGGTTCGGATGATAACCTCGAAGGTGGACTTTTTAGGCATAGATGCGGTTGGATGGCGGTCTATGTACTTTGTCGTAATGCCCAATTAAATCTCACTATACTCATCATGATATGTATGTGCATTGTCATGCTCTCTTTATTTGTCAATTGCCCAACCGTAATTTGTTCACCCAACATGCTCGTTCGTCTTATGGGAGAGACACCTCTAGTGAACTGTGGACCCCGGTCCAATTCTCTTTACTCGAAATACAATCTACCGCAATACTTGTTTTTACTGTTTTCTCCGCAAACAATCATCTTCCACACAATACGGTTAATCCTTTGTTACAGCAAGCCGGTGAGATTGACAACCTCACTCGTTTCGTTGGGGCAAAGTACTTTGGTTGTGTTGTGCAGGTTCCACGTTGGCGCCGGAATCTCCGGTGTTGCGCCGCACTACATCCCGCCGCCATCAACCTTCAACGTGCTTCTTGGCTCCTCCTGGTTCGATAAACCTTGGTTTCTTTTCGAGGGAAAACTTGCTGCTGTGCTCATCATACCTTCCTCTTGGGGTTGCCCAACGAACGTGTGAAATACACGCCATCACCGACTCAACTTTGCTTATCTAAATATGGATGTATCCACACATGTTTTTACTCTAGATACATACACGTCTAAGGAAAGTTGAATCAATTAATTTAGTTCGGAGGGTGTACAATATACAGAGAGAAGTCGGCCTCGTCTACGACCGGCGAGGCCGCCGGAGAGAAGGGGGAGAGGAGCCGGGGGAGTGGGAGAGACTCGAGAGAGAAAGAGAAGAGGAAGAAATGAGAGCTCCCTGGGGAAGAACATTATTTTTGTCGTTACGCTCGTAGCTTGAAACTGAAAATTTCGGCCGCGCGCCAAATCATCCCGCCGCATCCATTCGAAAATCCCGTGACCAGTTTTACCCTTTTAACCCCGGTCCGAAGCTACAACCCACCGACCATGGAGGGCTCATTCGGTAACAATGAAATATCTTGCCTAGATCCCGAACCCTCCCCACGGGCCCACACCCACCCACCAACCATTCGCCCCATTAGCTCAAAAATACTCTCACACGCCAAAGCTCGACTCTCTACGATACTAGATCCGCTCGCCGCCGGCATACTCCTCCACGGCGTAGCCTTGATCGTGTTGGCTGTCCACCCACTCGATCCGCTCCCCGCCGCCCTCGTCACCGACGGATCCGCTTCACCGCCGACCTCGCCACCGACGGATCCGCTTCACCGCCGACCTCGCCACCGACGGATCCGCTTCACCGCCGACCTCGCCACCGACTACCTCGGCGCGGCGGCTGTATCAACTTCACCGAATCCCTTGCCGGCCAACCAGATCTGCTTCACTAACGCCCGCTTCTACCGAAACAGGGTCGATTCATCGTCTCCCGCGTTCGCCGCCGCCGGAATGCAAGTTGCCGCCCCGTCCACCCCGCCGCAGCTTGGTTAGTACGCCGGCCCGTTAGATCACGGTGTTTCTTTAGCCATGTTTTGTGTAGTTATTTGCGGATCTCATATGCCGTTAACTTTCTTGATGTGTTGCTTCGCATGAAGTTTGTTTAAATATTGTACAAGTACAAAAGCATTATCCGGTCGCTACCATCCTGTTCATTCTATCGACACTCGTGTGCATCCACATATTTATAGCCTTATACCCATTCATTTGCTGCCAACTCGTTTTTGTACTCGCATGCTATTGTCGCATTGCTTTTATAGTCATGCTATGGGCATTTCCAATCTGCTTGTTCTTATACCACGTCATTAGCTCACCGCTAGTCGCTAGTCTGTTTTCTCGTGTCTGCTATTCTCACACTGCTTTTATAATCATGCTATGTGCATTTCCAATCTGCTTTCTATTATACCTCGTCTTTAGCTTATATAGTTATTGCTGCGTGCATGTCTGGTCTTTGTATTATAGTAGACTGGCTTGTCAATGTTATTTTTCCTAGGGATTGATCATGCGAACCACTTATTAGAACATCCAACATTAACAGCGGGGACGCTAGGGAAGGTTGGAATCTGAGTTCTTGGTTGGTAATTTTGGCAGTTTACTTCCGTTATTATCTATAACCTATATGCATTGTTCCTTATGCAAGAGATTAACACTTGGAACCCCGCCATAGCAATGCCATTCATGCTTTACTATGTTTCTGCCTATTTGATATGCTTGTCTTGGAGAAACTGCGAAGGTGATTTGAACCCGACATTTGGTCATTCTTAATGCCGGTTTACTTTATGTGGAAAACCTTGGCATTACCCTACTCTAAATCCGAATGTCCGAAATTCGTATCTCATGCAAAGCAACATCTAGTTGGTTTTAATCGATATCCGGTAAATATTGGCTTTCATTTGGCAGCTCAAGTTTTTTGTTATTTGAAATCAGTCGACTTGGTCTTAAATGTGATATCTAAACACACATTAAGGACAATGGAGCGAGGAGGATTAGCATTTCACTTGATGGCTGAACCTAAAATGACGGGCATGTTGACCACGACTAGTGCACGCAAGAGAAGGACCTGCAGCGAGCCGGTATGTGCTTAGTACATGCATCTTATCTTATCTTGTGCTTATTTCCGCTACATGCTTCGTTATCCGATCTCTACATTGCGTAATACATGTTTGAATAGTTAATTGTTGTAACTATGTTTGCAATGTTACCGGAATGCGGTTTAATGAAGCAGATCATCATTAGAAGATAGTCGCCAAAAAAGGATCCGTAGCGACCTCGTGCAACATTATGATGTAAGTTTGTGCTTAGTAGAAGTTCCATACATTGTCTTATTTATGCAACTTGTTATTATCTTATATCTACATTGCATAATAAATGTTTGCATAGTTCATCGTTTAACTCTTTTTGCATTATTATCGAATGCGGTTGTGATGAAGCAATCTTCATTAGAAGTGAGGCCCACAAAAACTTTTGATATTTCTTCGATGCATCTTCTCATAGCCGTCAACCTAGACCATTGCTTTCATCAAACAAGTAAATATCTCAAGGTCTGTACTTTATAAAAGACATGGTATTGTTGCTTTAAGATCTCGTAGGCGATATGTTGACAAAGAGTACACAAGATTCAATCAAGGCGATTGCCAAATGTCAACGTGTTATTGATGATGCTAATAGAAGTCCTCAATGATTCTATGTAATTTTTTTTATTTGGGCACATGAATTGCCTTGTAATTTTCCTACTAGTTTTATTTGTGTATGTAATTGTGTGTATCATTGATATCAGATTTTAGGCTCATGAAATTTAATGCAAGTTGACTAGTCAAACAAGTAGGGCACTACAACAGATTGGGCCGGCCCACTTACGGTAGTGTGGGACCCACTTTCATTTTGGGCCGGCCCACTTCTTTAGTAGGCCGGCCCGGTTACACGATAGTGGGATCCACATGCTTATTGGGCCGGCCCACTATCTTGTTGGGCCAGCCCATTTGCTATATGGTGGTCCCACATGGTAAATGGGTCGGCCCTTTAACAGGAAGGTGGGACCCACATGTGTTTTTGGCCCGGCCCACTATCTTGTTGGGCCGGCCCACTTGCTATATGGTGGACCCCACATACTAAATGGGCCGGCCTTTTAACTGGAAAGTGGGACCCACTTGTGTTTTTGGCCCGGCCCACTATCTTGTTGGCCGGCCCACTTGCTATATGGTGGACCCCACATACTAAATGGGCCGCCTTTTAACAGGAAGGTGGGACCCACCTGTGCTTTTGGCCCGGCCCACTATCTTGTTGGGCCGGCCCACTTGCTATATGGTGGACCCCACACACCAAATGGGCCAGCCCTTTAACAGGAAACTGGGACCCACTTGTGTTTTTGGCCCGGCCCACTATCTTGTTGGGCCGACCCACTTGCTATATGGTGGACCCCACATACTAAATGGGCCGACCCTTTAACTGGAAAGTGGGACCCACCCGTGTTTTTGGCCCGGCCCACTTGCTATACGGTGGACCCCACACACTAAATGGGCCGGCCCTTTAACAGGAAAGTGGGACCCACTCGTGTTTCGGCCCGACCCACTTGCTTCTTGGGCCGGCCCGATAGCCGTAAGGTGGACCCCACATGTTAAATGGGCCGGCCCATTTAAGTTTTGACCGATCAACCTTAGAGGTTAGGCCCGGCCCACGTAACTAATGGACCAGCCCGGCTATATAGTTGACCGGTCAAACTATGTCAGTCGGCCCGGCCCGCTTAAGACGTGGCGAGCCTCGTGTGGGCCTACCATCTACCACGGGGTTTCGGCCGGTTAACGCCGTTACTCGCCGACTAACGGCGTCCGCCACGTGTCGGCTTGCATGACGTCGGCGAGTCAACGGGCTCCCGAAACACTTGCGCAACGGTCCGATTTTCCGTGGCGGAAGGGCGCCCAAGCGCGACGGACCGAAAAAACGTCGTTGGACTTTGCCTGACGCAGTTTCCACAACAGAACCCATATCGTCGGGTTAGGCCCATAGGCGACGAAAAATACCCCTTTGCGGACGATTTTGAGACGTTGTCTATCAGAACTTTTCTTGTAGTGCGACAGCTGTCGTGGCGCGCTACGACTGGGTGGAAGATGTGGTCGATGGAAGCCAAGCCGTTGAAGAAGAAGAAGAACATCCAACTCAAACCGAGGTCGCCGAAGACAACCTGACGAAGGGAAAGAAGAAGAGGAAGAAGGACTCGCCGCCTGCCGAACCGCGTATAAAATGGACGCCAAAGGAAGAGGAGTAACTCGCCGAAGCTTGGATGACCGTGTCCATGAACGGCATAACCGGGGCCAATCAGTCGTTTGACACGTATTGTCTTTGAGTGAAGCAGGCGTTCGACGAACGCAAGCTCGTCGATCCCTACTTCAACAAGACGATCATGAACCGGGGAGACAAGGCCATGGGCACCCATTGGGGGATCATACAGACGGCGTGCAGCAAATGGCACGCCATACAGGAGGAGATCGAGACTCGCCCAGTGAGCGGCGCCGACTTTGAACAAAAGGTTAGCTGTGTAGTCCTCGCCGTGTCTGCCTGTGTAGTGATCGCCGTGAGCTGACCCGTCTCTTTATTCCCCAGATGCGCCGTGCTTTCGACATGTACCACGACGACACCGGCTTGACGTTCAAGTTCCTCAACGTCTTCTCCCGCATCGAGAAGTGCGAGAAGTGGGCGGAAACCCGCAAGAACCTCTCCAAGAGCAAGATCGAACATTACAACCCTGACGCTCCGCCGCCTGCCTCGTCGGATGGCCGCCCGGAACTCGGCCAGAAGAAGTTGAAAGACCTCAAAAAGATGGGACATCCCGCCGAGCGGATGCAGGCGTCGTTTGACAAGTGTTGGGCCGACGCGAGGATGCACGCCGCCGGGAGGGATGACAAGTTCGACAGCAGGTGGAGGGAGATGCTCGCCAACCAAGGCGCCCGGATCGCCCTGCTGAAGACGACAGCGGCGGCGAAGAAGAGGAACACAGACTTGGCGTTTCTGATGGGCGGCAACACAACCCTCATGGACGAGGAGATGAGGATTTGGTACGAGGGCCATCGCACCGACATCCTTCGACCCACTCCGGCCAGTCCTTCTTCGTCTCCGGCTCCTACCTCGTCGTCCTCACCGTCTACGACGTCGGCCGCCGCCGCTGCGACGTCGGCCGCCTCTTCGACCACGGCGTGTGAGGAAACTGGACCGTCGGACACCGTCGTGCCAGGCGGGACTGCCGACGCCCCGATCGCCGATCTGTGACTGATCCTTTTGCCGATCAACTGGCCGTTTTTGTAGCGGGACGACGATTTGTTTGAATTTCGACTATGTACGGCCAATGTTAAGAAAATCGGTAATCGTTAACTGCTCGGTCGGCTTGGGAGTAGCGATTAATCGGAATTTGGACGATTAACTGATTTAATCGGTTGTCTATTAATTGGTGCAACCTACACAAATCAGAACTTAAAACAGTTTATATAAGAAAAATAATAGTATATGAGTATCTATATGTTCGTCCCTACTTCTTTAGAGTCTAAAATCCTAGAAAAACAAGTACGCTTCTCCTCCCTGACCTAATCTTCAAGGTCAAGAGCGAATCAGGATCTACTAGCCGAAGCCGCGTTCCTTCCTTCCACTTCTTCTCCTCTCACCTCTGAAGTTTATCTTCTCCCACCACCTACCTATCGTACGAACCCTCTTACACCTCAACCACCTAACCAATTGAAGGCGTCCTCGAGCTCCTGGACGAGCTTCTGCATATGAGGTCTGGGTAACTGCGAGTAACTGGTCTAGGAGGGCAAGAACTAGTTGATGACAGTGGAAATTGAGCTACTGGAGGCTGCAATTAAGCGAGAGCTTCTCAAAACCTACTTTATTGGGGATTGGTAGTGCCTGTATTAGAGATACGCATTGAAAATTTTGTAATTTTTTTTACCAAATGTAGTAGGTAATCGGGAACATACCTAGTAATCGGACTTTCGGACTGATTAATCGGGCTAAAGGATTAACACAAGAGATTAATGGTAATCGACACGGTCAGGCTCCTAGTAGCGATTAATCGGCCTAGTAATCGTTGAATCGGCCTAGTTTTTGAACAGTGTGTACGGCGAACTCCGGGTGGACGACTGGAAATATGGTTCTCCCCATGACTTTATTTCGTCCAATCCGGCGGTTGTTTAGTCCGGATTTCGGCGTGGGGAGGCCAAACGAGTGGGGATGCTCTGACCCAATGCCTCTCATTTCCCCCTCCTAGGAACAAAAGAGCTGGAGGCTCACGCGGTTACGCCTACCCTCTCAAATCCCTCTCCCAAATTCCCCGAATCAGGAGGTTTCTACATTCGCCACCCCCCCACCCCACACACAAACACACACAAAAGTGTCTAGAGGTATTCTCCCCCTTTTCCCTTGATTTTAGCTGATTGCAATCTTCAATTTTGGTTGGATTTGTTCAAACCTTGGAAACCCTAGCATTTCAAATAAACACAACATATATGGTCGATTCTTGTTGCATTGGCAATGGTGGCTTGTTATGATTGCTATGAAGCATTATGTTTAAGATTTGTAGGTTAGGGTTCTTCTGAGGTTAGGGTTCTTGTTAGATCTGTAGATTAGGCCTAACGTTTGATTATGTCGCTAGGATTTTGTGTGTGTCTTGCCATGAATACTTATTGTTTACGTTTACATATAAGTTGTTGTAATTATTTAGGGATGACGAGAATTATTCGTGTTCACCATGTGGACAAGGACACCTTTTTGAAAATCAAACATAGAGCCGAACCTGGATGAGGTTAACTTGGTGTTTGAGCGCGAACCCAACCATGCCGAGGTTTTGGAACAAGTGGGGATCGATTTGCATTGGAATGAGCCAAGTGATGGTGTTGAGTTGGAGAGAGGAATAGTGTGGGACTGTGGGTTTGGAATGCACATCTGTTGGAAGATAATGCGAATCAACTCGAAACAACGTTGGGTTGCATTCAAGGAGGCGGTGGTAGAATCACAAGCAAGGCTCTCGAGTTGTTTGCCACAAAAAGGGTTGATGCTACTTTGCACTTTCACTTCATGGCAGGGTCGGATCTTAGTTGAAACAAAACCGAGCTATGACCAGCCCAACTTTGAATATTTTCTTCCTATATATTGTTTAGTTTACCCTAATAACAACCCATATTAGTGTCCTTAAGCCTACTGGCCCACACACTTTTTCCTGGCAAGCTCCACAACTGCTTCACGGGTCAAAGTATTTGCAAGCACAAAAGTCATAATATTACGCCATATCCATTTGAACTTAACAAATAATTTTAACTACCAAAAGAATTTATATTTCCTTTCTTTTCTCCGCAATCAAGTAGGCCCAGACCATCCTACATTTTAAGCGATAAGGGATTAAACTTATACAGATTCATATGGGATCATTGTTTTATACCATACTTAGGTACTACAAAATTTCTGTGTTTGCATAGCCATAATACACATCAAAATATTATGAATAAAATGACTAACATAAATGTTCCCAAATCATTAGATAGACATATACACATCATCAGCCCCTACATGATTTATCTTCTACACAAAAACCGAATCAACCCTAAACTGCAAACAGAGCTTGGCTCTGGTGGTTAGGTCCCTTGTGGTGGAACCAGCCCACTCAGGTTCAAATCCTAGACTTGGCATGGATGTTTGCATTTACCTGGATTTATTCTAGGATTTATCCGGCGCTATGCTTTCAGTGGTAGGTGACGTGCCCATCAACAGCGAGGCGCCAGTGGTGATTTCGTCAACCTCAAGATATGCCGGCTCAGTCCCTTGGAGGTGCTCATAGGGGTAGGGTGTGCGTGCGTGTGTTCATAGGGGTGTTTGTACGTGCGTGTTTATGAGCGTCTGCGTTGTACTGTGTTCTCAAAAAAAAATCAACCCTAAACTAGGGTTTCACCCAATGTTGCACAAATAGGAAAATATGTGAAGGATTTATCTGATGGAAAGAAGGCGATCAGAGGAGATTACCTTGAGAGAGGGCAGAAGAATCCTTCAGATATGCAAGATTTGGGGAGGGAATTTGTGAGGTGGAGAGAGGAGTGCTGATGGTGATACACTACTCCGTGGGCTGTGGGCGGGCGAGCAAATGCGAGGGGCTATGGAAAGGGACGGCTCAGGGTGGTTAACCTAATTGGGAGTGAAGCGCTGATGCGCTCACTAGGTAGGATAGCACCGATGGGAGCGATACTACTTGACTGGGGTGTGGCCCGGCCCCGCCTCGCCATGCTGGCAGGAAGTATAGAGCATGTTAGAATGACGCTACACATACTAAGAGCATCTCCAGTCGCGTCCCCCAAAGCGTCCCCTAAAGGGATTTGGGGGACGCCGGCCAAAAAAGCATCCCAGTCGCATGCCCCAAAGGCTGCTTCGCTCCGGAGGTCCCTCAAATATTGTCCGGCGTCCCTAGCCCATCCCCTGTGTATAGAGTCTCCATCGGGGACGCCGGACACGGTTTTTACACTTTACTTTTTGTTTGGAAGTCACGTTTGGGGGACGTGGCTAGGAAAGGGACCTTCTCCAAACGAAAATTTCGTCCGGACGTCCCCCAAACGAAAATTCGGCGCTGTTGCCGGACGTCGTTTGGGGGACGCGACTGGAGATGCTCTAACATAGCGTCTTTGTCTTCGGCTCTACCTAAAAGAATTAGATGGTAAAATAGTTTCCCCGCGAGCTCATTTTATGAATTTGTTGGAGTATCAGTGTCTCCTTCACGGACATGCATATTGATGTGCATGCACGGTACGCTCACAAGATGCGGCATGTCCGCCGTGTACCCCCGATCGATCCTTCACCGGCTGTACACGTACGTCCATTGAATACACACACTGCTAGCTAGCTCTATTGGCCGCCTGAACATACGCCTGCGAATGTACCCTTCAGCTAGCCCACGCGCCAAGCGCCACGCCTCTCTAGTTTTATTGGCATCTGCAGATCTGCTTGTTGCATTGCATGGATCACCAGTGTTGCCCTCTTGTGATCCGTCGATCTCTCATTACTATGTCTCGGCAGATCCACCGGTCGCTGGCCAAACTCCGCAGTACAAGCACGGTGTGCAATGGCATCGACCCCTGCAGCTTGGCCTGCTTGCATGCGCAGCACGCAGCTGCAGGCACGCAGCAGGCGCGATGTTCTTCTAGGATATGCTCCTATTGCGCTACATCTACTGCTGGCTTCCGGGCATCTAGCTTCGTGCTTGCTCGCTTTGAACTCAACCAAACCTAGCTACCCTGCCCTAGCTAGCGCCCTGCCTTGCCAGCAGCTAGTTTGCGATTTGTCTCCGGATGAGAGATCGGGCCGCAGAGTAGGTAGTACAGCCTATGCTTCGTTTAGGTTTTGTAGGTCACCGGCCGGAATGCATGCCTGCGTGCACGGAGATTGTGCTGCCTGGCCGGCTGCCTGTCAGTAAGCGAGGGCTTGGCGCTTAACTGATCCATTTATTGCATGCTCGGTTAACTGAACCGGTTAGAATCATCATCAGGAAAATACTCAACAGGAAGGAAACCAGCCAAACACAAGTGCGCACATCTGCTCATAGTTTGACTCGAGCCGTACCTATAGGAATTCGAGGCCGGCGCCAATGTATGTCCGTGCTCATAGCTTATATAGCTGCAGCCAGGCGAGTTGGCTTTATATAAACTGAATTTTGGTGAGATCACCTTGCTGCTCGAAAAAAACAAGATGCTATTCAAATTCAGCTGGTTCAATATAATTGCCGATATGTTGTCAATTCTCACTGAAGAGCAAAGGAGAACTGGCAAGTACTGGGCTGATTGAAGGTGGGGTGTCCATTCTACAATACCCTAATGACACAGCCTTATATTCAGGGAGCACGGCTTTTAGAAGGTTGTTAACGTGAAACATATATTGTGTATCTTCCAGTAACTATGGGGACTTAGAAAAATCAACTCCCACAGAATGATGTTTTCCGTTTTGGGAAAGCAAAAGAGAAGGAGCAACAATATAATCAAATCGTTTTGTTGCGAAGCCGGTTCTCTTCCTTCTCTATATCTTGGAATACCTGTCCATGACAGGAAACTTTGAAATGTTGGGTAGAATCCAATCGAGACCCGGTTCCCTGGGAAGCTAGGTTGCTGGGAGAGGAAGTTAGTCTCTTACGGAGATTGACTTGTTTTGATAAACTCTGTTCTGACAAGTATGCCGATGTTAATGTTGTCTTTTTTTGAGATACCTAAAGGGGTGAGAAATAGACTAGATTATTTTAGATCAAGTTTTTTTTCCGCAAAACATTGATACTAAAAATAAATATGGACTTACCATGCGGAATATAATTTGTCGACCAAAAGATCGGGAAAGTTTAGTTATTGAAATACTAGAACTTAAAGATAGATATTTATTAAGAAAATGGTTTAAAATCTTTAAACGAGGAAGCGGTGTGGTAGGAGCTGCTGCATAATAAATATCTTACAAATTAAACCCTATCCCAAGTACATGCTAAACTCACCAACTCCACTTTTCGAAAAGGATTCAAGCGCGTCAATGATGATTTTTTTCAGCATAGATTTTTTTTTTGAAGTGGGGGATGGAAAATGTACTAGATTATGGGAAGATAAATTGTTGGGTGAAACGCATCAAGCTCCGCAATACCCATCGCTATACAAGATTGTGCAAGAATGTTTTTAATGCATATGTTTTATCACAAACTCCTCTAAATATTGGTTTTAGGGGAGGTTTGACTGCTAATAAGTGGACTCGATGGTTGCACTTGTGCCATAGACTAATGGTGATCCATTTACCTGATGAACATGATAGCTTTACCTAGAAGCTTACGACCAAAAGACAGTTTACTATCAAGTCTATGTATGTGGACAAGATGAATGGCCACATCAGATTTCTACAAAACTACATGTGAAAGTTGAAAATCCCACTAAAATTAAATAAAAAATCATGTGGTTCCTGAAATATAAGGTGTTACTCACAAAGGATAAGTTGGCTCAAATAAATTGGCAAGACTGTAATGAATGTTGCTTTTGTTCCATAGAGGAGACTATATAGCACTAGTTTCTTCCTTGCCCTTTTCACTACTATAAAAAAAGCTAATCCGTGGCACACCACTTTTGGCTATTAGTGTCTTTCACTTTGAAGATTCAGTGATTAAGACATCTACTTGTGCTTATGGGATTTACTAATGGTTGTGGTGACAATTTCTTATCTAGGTATGAAAAGCTTGGTTCTGAAAGGTTTGTTTAAGGTGAGGTTTTGTTTTCCCTTACTACCATAACTATAGTAATGATACTTAGTGATGAGCGCAGATTGCACACCGTTGGGGAACCCCAAGAGGAAGGTATGATGAGCACAGCAGCAAGTTTTTCCTCGGTAAGAAACCAAGGTTTAATCGACCAGTAGGAGAAAGGCGTGACTTCTGAAGGTGTTGCTAGCTGACTAGTGGCAGGGCACACTACCAGCATCAGCAACAACGTAGAACCTGCACACAACACAACCAAAATACTTTGCCCCAACTTACAGTGAGGTTGTCAATCTCACCGGTTTTGCTAAACACAAGGGATTAAATGTATCGAGTGGAAGGAGATGTTTGCAGTAATAAAAGAGAACAATGCTTGCGAAAAGTAAACAGAACAAGATTGCAGTGGTTGAATTTATCAGTGTAAAGGAAAGGATCGGGGTCCACAGTTCACTAGAGGTGTCTCTCCATAAAGATAAATAACATGCTGGGTGAACAAATTACAGCTGGGCAATTGACAGAATATCGACCATACATGACAAGATGATTACTATGAGATTCGTTTGTGCATTACAACATAATACATAGACCGTAATCCAACTGCGTCTATGACTAATAATCCACCTTCCAGTTATCGTTCGAACCCCGTCCAGTATTAAGTTGCAAGCAACAGATTATCGCATTAAGCAATGTGTGTAAAGTAAATACTAGAATTATCCTCGTATAAAACATTATTATTTTCTCCCTAGTAGCAATAGCACATCTACAATCTTAGAAGTTATTGTCACTCTTCCAGAAAACTAGAGGCATGAACCTACTATCGAGCATAAATACCCCCTCTTGGAGTCACAAGCATCTACTTGGCCAGAGTATCTACTAGCAAAGGAGAGCATGCAAGATCACAAATAACATATGACAAGAATATATAATCGACCTCAACATAGTATACAAAATTCATTGGATCCCAACAAACACAACATGTAGCATTACATAAGGATGATCTTCATTATGTAGGGCAACTCACAAGTTCTAAACATGAGGCACAAATTAGAGAAGACAACCATCTAGCTATTGCTATGGACCCATAGTCCAGGGATGAACTACTCACGCATCACTTCAGAGGCGGGAATGGCGATGTAGATGCCTCCAGCGATGATTTCCCCTCCAGCAGGGTGCCGGGAAGAGCTTCAGAACCCTCCCGAGATGGGTTCTGCAATGGCAGTCGTGATGGAACTTTTCGTGGATGGAAGCTCGGGTATTCAGGGTTTGCCGAGATCGTGAATAAATAGGCGGAGGGGCGATGTCAGTGGAGGTCAGGGTGGCCCACACCACCCCTAGGCGCGGGCCAGGGTCAGGCCGTGCCTAGGGGTGGCGTGGCCGCCTTGCTGCCCCCCTTCAACTCCCCTCTAGACTTTGTCTTCGTTACAGTAAAATATTGACTTTGGCTTTTGTTTCGTCCAATTCTGAGAATATTTTTTGTACCACTTTTCTGAAATACAAAAACAACAGAAAATAGGGAACTAGCACTGTGGGATCTTGTTAACAGGTTAGTGCCAAAAAATGTATAAAACTGCAACGAAGCATGAGCAAAACATATATAAATTAGTGTAGAACAAGCATAGAGCATCAAAAATTATAGATACGTTTGCGACGTATCACTTAGCAAGGTACTTACAATAGGAATGGTCCTGGTGGTTTATTCCTATGGATGAATTAGATTCATTTAGTCCACCCAATCATGACTTCTAGTTTATAATAATTATCCTCCTTTTGGTTTCTTTAGGTTCCATGAAAGGAATCTTTCTTTTTACTTTTAGTTTTGGTATGGTCAAACTCCCTCGATCTTCAACCTTCTTGAGCTTCAATTGTCCTCCGACATCTTCTTCATCCAACTACATTATCTTAGCCTTACTCAAGCTCTCTTACTTCTGAGTAATTATTAATTACCCGCTCAGGTTAAAGTATAATCCTTACTTCCTCCAAATATGAACTTCGGATCCTGGTCTGACATACTTCTGAGAGTACTATTATATGGGTACTTCCCAACAATCTTATGGAAATAATATCGGACTTCCTCTCAGTTCAGACCTTTCTCTTGGTCCATCATACTACACATATCATATCTTAATACTTCTTATTTAGACTTCCTCTCCCCCTTGGAGTTTTCTAATGGTCTTCAAGCTCCTTGTCAACTAATCATTAGACTAATGGTTAGGATATTTGGTCTTGGTCTAACTTATGGTTTGAAATTTCCAAGGGTCTCACGAAGAATCTTTGCGGTGTATCCACACAATTGTGGGTATCCGCTGTGAATCCTCGGATGAAATGTTTATATGTCACAATTATTTTACTGGTAGGGTTTTATTTGTTTACCATTTTTTTACTAACCTACCAGTTGCGGGCTATCTGATACCAGTTGTGGCTTATCTGATACCAGATGTGAACTCTTTCATAGTTCTAGTCAACAAATACATGACTTATGGTGCTTCTTCTAAATGATTACCCTATATCAGTTGAGGTTTTATTATATCAGTTGCGACTTTACTTGTCCATTTTCCTTCTTCCAGGGTTCGTTCTGCAGGAAAAGCACTCGTTGACACTATAGATGTAGTATCGTAAGTGACTTCTCTTGCATTCCCTCCTCCATAAGGACTATGGATCTACTTATACTTCTCCATCTTTGATAGTTTTCTCACTTTCATTCTCCTTCCATGCTGAAGTTCTCCTTTGTGACGGATAAGCATGAGTTTTGCTTAGTCCTTCCTTTAAAGTATTGTGGTTGCTTCCCACACTTTACTTCCTTCTTCTAGTGAACATTCATCTTGTTCGCGGACTACGGACTATGGATCGAGTCGAATGATATGGCTACCTGCAGATCATCAAGACGAGACAAAGAGATAAGGATACAAGATTGCAAAACTCCTATTTAATCCTTACACATAACATAAGATTAGATGCACATGAACGCTACGAGGATTCACCCCAACCCGCAGCCCATGAGGACTACTCACACATAATATCAAGATCAAATACAAAGATAGAAATTATTGTGCAAAATACTTAGATTGAAATCACAATATTCTTACAATGGTCGCCAATTCTCAAGGAGATCTCTATTACAATGATGATGTCTATGGCTATGTAAGAGATGGGAGATGGGATGGATGAACTATGATGATGGATCTCCTTCGGTATGGTGCAGATGAATCAGGTGGATGGCGGTTCTGTTTGGCGACGAAGTATCGGTCCCTTCACGACTTTTATAGGGTTTGACCTTGGGAACGCAGCGGCGCATGGTACGGGCGGGACTTGCCCGTACCGATGCCCGTTAAAGCTCCTGGAACCGCCTTTTCAAGTGTAGTCAACTTTTCCATACTTCGGACGTGATTTTCTTCAGTAATTGCAGGTCCGTTTGTCATTATGACGTGATTTCCTGCACAACATCCAAAAATAGAAGAGATTGCACATCTTCGCATTGATTAGGCATTTTAGTGGCAAGTTGAGAGGTAAAATTAGTTAATATCTTGACTTAGCTAAGGTTTAAACATGAGAAAATATGACGTATTTCAGAGCCGTCAGTGGGGATAAGTGTAAAGGGTAGCAGACCATTTCAAATTTCATAGGGCGGGAAGTTAGGAGTAGTGCACCAAGAAGTTAGCAGTGGCACACCACAAGCCTTGGTGCGCCACTGCTATGTTTTTCTTTTTTTGAAATTTTTCCCGAAATATAAATCTGAAAAAGTCTTGTTTCCTTTTTGATTTTTGGGAATCTAAAATGTATCTAAATGCTCATGGGGGTTGAAATCAGACGTATAATTTTACATAGATACATTTTCATATAAAAAATATTTTCATCGGAGGTGGTATGCAACTAGAAATCCCGTTTTACCAAAACATGACGCCATTTTGCAATAAAAAAGTCAAAATTCATGTTTGTTAATTTAATTAAAACTAGACTAGATGACATAATACATGGGCATCTCGAAGGATTTTATTTTTTCAAAGCATGGTGCCACTTCTAAGTGGTGTCCAAATATTTCCAGACCCCATATACATAGCCATGGCGCACCATGTAGCAGTGACACACCTGTACATGGTAAGCCACTCTATGTATAGGGGGTGGGTCAAACCTTGGTTAACCGTAGTAGTGGCGCATTATTCACTAGGTGCACCACTGGTAACTATGGTAGCAGTGGCGCACCGAGACATGGTGCGCCACTGGTAATCCAGTGGGAGGGGTGGCCCTGGCAGATCCCTAGTGGTGGCGCACTGCTCACTAGGTACGCCACTGGTAACATGGCTACCAGTGGAGCATCACTCTTTGGTGTGCCATTGCTAGTAGTGGCGCGCCACTTTTAATCATCCTAATGATAGACCTTTTTCTAATAGTGTTTCCTCGCATTGTTTGGTGCATTGTGTATATTGCTACTAATATCCCTTCAACTAATATTACCAATATATCTAAGAATTTATGTAATGGATTTGTTAAGAAAGATAAAGCTAGAATACGCATTAGTGTTTGATCTCTATGTTGGTCTATCTGGACATGTAGGCTATTAGTATTCATCGTCAGTACAAAGAGCTTAAAAGTAGTAGTAGTAATAATAATAATAATAATAATAATAATAATAATAATAATAATAATAATAGGCCATTGTAGCACCCAGTGCAACGACTATAAGCACTAGACCGAGTTGAAGGTGCGCCGCTGTCTTCGTCCCTCTGGCACTGAAGTCGAGCAAAGCTTGTTGTACCTAAACTTATTAACATAGATAAACAAAAATCGCCATGCTAAACCTGAAATAACCAGCATGCTAAAACAACAACCAACCCCAAAGATAGATAACCTAGATCACTAGTAAACATTGGAGTTAAAACTGTGCATAAGAGCATCTCCACTCGCTTGGCCTCCCCACGCCGAAATCCGGGGTAAATTTCGTCTGGATTGGACATAAAACTGGTGTGGGGAGGACCAGTTTCCCAGCCGCGATCTCAAGCGAAGACGCCATCTAATTTTGAAAAACGAAAGCTTGACGAAATACGGCTAAAAACGATTGAATTTAGACTAAATTTAATGATATTTACTATATAGAGGACGAAGTTCATACATAGAGGCCGAATTCGAAAATACAACTTTAAATATTAAAAGACGGCGCTCTACATGCCGAAATGGCGGTAGAACACCGTGTAGTCCTTGTCGCCATCGCCGCCATCATCGTCGGAGCCGTCGTCGTCGAAACGCGGCGGCGCCGCCGCCGCCTGGTTGCTGGTGCCCTGGCCGGGGTCTCCCCACCGGCCACCGTGGCGCGGCGGGGACGGCGAGGGCTTGTACCACTCGTCGTCGGACTCCGTCTCGAGGTCGATGACGGGGACGGGGGCACCAGATGGAGGAGTCGCAGGCCGGCGGTAGCGAGCGGCCTCCTCGAGGAGCCGAGCCTGCCGCTCCGCCTCCCGCGCCGCCTCCTCCTTCTCCCACTGCTCCCTCGACAAGGCGCAGGCCTGGTCGAGGGGCATGGCGTTGTCGGCGGGGACGAGATCCTGGAGGGATGATGGCGTGTATTTCACACGTTCGTTGGGCAACCCCAAGAGGAAGGTATGATGCGCACAGCAGCAAGTTTTCCCTCAGAAAGAAACCAAGGTTTATCGAACCAGGAGGAGCCAAGAAGCACGTTGAAGGTTGATGGCGGCGGGATGTAGTGCGGCGCAACACCGGAGATTCCGGCGCCAACGTGGAACCTGCACAACACAACCAAAGTACTTTGCCCCAACGAAACAGTGAGGTTGTCAATCTCACCGGCTTGCTGTAACAAAGGATTAACCGTATTGTGTGGAAGATGATTGTTTGCAGAGAAAATAGTAAAAACAAGTATTACAGCAGATTTGTATTTCAGTATTAAAGAATGGACCGGGGTCCACGAGTTCACTAGAGGTGTCTCTCCCATAAGATAAAAGCATGTTGGGTGAACAAATTACGGTCGGGCAATTGACAAATAGAGAGGACATAACAATGCACATACATGACATGATAAGTATAGTGGGATTTAATTGGGCATTACGACAAAGTACATAGACCGCCATCCAACCGCATCTATGCCTAAAAAGTCCACCTTCGGGTTATCGTCCGAACCCCTCCAGGTATTAAGTTGCAAAGCAACGAGACAATTGCATTAAGTATGGTGCGTAATGTAATCAACAACTACATCCTCGGACATAGCGCCAATGTTTTATCCCTAGTGGCAACAGCACAACACAACCTTAGAACTTTACTGTCACTGTCCCGGTGTCAATGCGGGCATGAACCCACTATCGAGCATAAATACTCCCTCTTGGAGTTAAAAGCAAAAACTTGGCCAGAGCCTCTACTAGTAACGGAGAGCATGCAAGATCATAAACAACACATATGTAATAACTTGATAATTAACATGACATGGTATTCTCTATCCATCGGATCCCGACAAACACAACATAGAGTATTACGGATAGATGATCTTGATCATGTTAGGCAGCTCACAAGATCCAACAATGAAGCACAATGAGGAGAAGACAACCATCTAGCTACTGCTATGGACCCATAGTCCAGGGGTGAACTACTCACTCATCACTCCGGAGGCGACCATGGCGGTGTAGAGTCCTCCGGGAGATGAATCCCCTCTCCGGCGAGGTGCCGGAGGAGATCTCCGAATCCCCGAGATGGGATCGGCGGCGGCGGCGTCTCAGTAAGGTTTTCCGTATCGTGGTTTTTCGCCTCAGGGGTTTCGCGACGGAGGCTTTAAGTAGGCGGAAGGGCAGAGTCGGGGGCCAGACGAGGGGCCCACACCACAGGGCGGCGCGGGCCCCCCTTGGCCGCGCCGCCATGTGGTTTGGCCACCTCGTGGCCCCACTTCGTATGCTCTTCGGTCTTCTGGAAGGTTCGTGGCGAAATAGGCCCCTGGGTCTTCGTTTCGTCCAATTCCGAGAATATTTCGTTACTAGGATTTACGAAACCAAAAACCGCGAGAACAACGACAGCGGCACTTCGGCATCTTGTTAATAGGTTAGTTCCAGAAAATGCACGAATATGACATAAAGTGTGCATAAAACATGTAGGTATCATCAATAATATGGCATAGAACATAAGAAATTATCGATACGTCGGAGACGTATCAAGCATCCCCAAGCTTAGTTACGCTCGTCCCGAGCAGGTAAAACGATAACAAAGATAATTTCTGAAGTGACATGCCATCATAACCTTGATCATAGTATTTGTAAACATATGTAGTGGATGCAGCGATCAAAACAATGGTAATGACATGAGTAAACAAGTGAATCATAAAGCAAAGACTTTTCATGAATAGTACTTCAAGACAAGTATTAATAAGTCTTGCATAAGAGTTAACTCATAAAGCAATAAATCAAAGTAAAGGTATTGAAACAACACAAAGGAAGATTAAGTTTCAGCGGTTGCTTTCAACTTGTAACATGTATATCTCATGGATAATTGTCAACATAGAGTAATATAACAAGTACAATATGCAAGTATGTAGGAATCAATGCACAGTTCACACAAGTGTTTGCTTCTTGAGGTGGAGAGAGATAGGTGAACTGACTCAACATAAAAGTAAAAGAATGGTCCTTCAAAGAGGAAAGCATCGATTGCTATATTTGTGCTAGAGCTTTTATTTTGAAAACATGAAACAATTTTGTCAACGGTAGTAATAAAGCATATGAGTTATGTACATTATATCTTACAAGTTGCAAGCCTCATGCATAGTATACTAATAGTGCCCGCACCTTGTCCTAATTAGCTTGGACTACCGGATCTTTGCAATGCACATGTTTTAACCAAGTGTCACAATGGGGTACCTCCATGCCGCCTGTACAAAGGTCTAAGGACAAAGCTCGCATTTTGGATTTCTCGCTTTTGATTATTCTCAACTTAGACATCCATACCGGGACAACATGGACAACGGATAATGGACTCCTCTTTAATGCATAAGCATGTGGCAACAATTATTATTCTCATATGAGATTGAGGATATATGTCCAAAACTGAAACTTCCACCATGAATCATGGCTTTAGTTAGCGGCCCAATGTTCTTCTCTAACAATATGCATGCTCCAACCATGAAGGTGGTAGATCTCTCTTACTTCGGACAAGACGGACATGCATAGCAACTCACATGATATTCAACAAAGAATAGTTGATGGCGTCCCCGAAACATGGTTATCGCACAACAAGCAACTTAATAAGAGATAAAGTGCATAAGTACATATTCAATACCACAATAGTTTTTAAGCTATTTGTCCCATGAGCTATATATTGCAAAGGTGAATGATGGAATTTTAAAGGTAGCACTCAAGCAATTTACTTTGGAATGGCGGAGAAATACCATGTAGTAGGTAGGTATGGTGGACACAAATGGCATAGTGGTTGGCTCAAGTATTTGGGATGCATGAGAAGTATTCCCTCTCGATACAAGGTTTAGGCTAGCAAGGTTATTTGAAACAAACACAAGGATATATGAACGGTACATCAAAACTCACATAAAAGACATATTGTAAACATCATAAGACTCTACACCGTCTTCCTTGTTGTTCAAAACTCAATACTAGATGTTATCTAGACTCTAGAGAAACCAAATATGCAAACCAAATTAGCAAGCTCTAAGTATTTCTTCATTAATGGGTGCAAAGTATATGATGCAAGAGCTTAAACATGAGCACAACAATTGCCAAGTATCAAATTATCCAAGACATTTTAGAGTTACTACATGTAGCATTTTCCAATTCCAACCATATAACAATTTAACGAAGAAGAAACTTCGCCATGAATACTATGAGTAGAGCCTAAGGACATATTTGTCCATATGCTACAGCGGAGCGTGTCTCTCTCCCATAAAGTGAATGCTAGGATCCATTTTATTCAAACAAAACAAAAACAAAAACAAACCGACGCTCCAAGCAAAGTACATAAGATGTGACGGAATAAAAATATAGTTTCGGGGGAGGAACCTCGATAATGTTGTCGATGAAGAAGGGGATGCCTTGGGCATCCCCAAGCTTAGACGCTTGAGTCTTCTTAAAATATGCAGGGGTGAACCACCGGGGCATCCCCAAGCTTAGAGCTTTCACTCTCCTTAATCATATTGCGTCATACTCCTCTCTTGATCCTTGAAAACTTCCTCCACACCAAACTCGAAACAACTCATTAGAGGGTTAGTGCATAATAAAAATTCACATGTTCAGAGGTGACACAATCATTCTTAACACTTCCGGACATTGCATAAAGCTACTGGACATTAATGGATCAAAGAAATTCATCCAACATAGCAAAAGAGGCAATGCGAAATAAAAGACAGAATCTGTCAAAACAGAACAGTCCGTAAAGATGGATTTTATTAGGCCACAAGACTTGCTCAAACGAAAATGCTCAAATTGAATGAAAGTTCCGTACATATCTAAGGATCATGCTCGTAAATTGGCTTAATTTTCTGAGCTACCTACAGGGAGATAGACCCAGATTCGTGACAGCAAAGAAATCTGGAACTGCGCGATAATCCAAATCTAGTACTTACTTTTCTATCAAAGACTTTACTTGGCACAACAAAACATAAAACTAAGATAAGGAGAGGTTGCTACAGTAGTAAACAACTTCCAAGACACAAATATAAAACAAAAATACTGGAGTAAAAACATGGGTTGTCTCCCATAAGCGCTTTTCTTTAACGCCTTTCGGCTAGGCGCGAAAGTGTAACTCAAGTATTATCAAAGGGTGGTGCATTGATATCATAAGCTCCCCCATTAGCAGTGGTACTAGGGGCTTTGTCAATTTTAGGCCTATAATAATATTTCTTTGGTTTAGGCACTTTAGAGGCATACATAAACTTTTGCTCCTTCCCCACATAAGCTTTCTCTCTAAACTGTAAAGATGAAAAGGTTGAACCCAAGGTTCCCATAGCTTTTTCAAGTTTGCCAATCCTATTAATTTGATTATCATGGTCAACACAAGTTCCTAGGACACTAATTCTTTCATCAATTCCTCCTAAGGATTTATCAAGTTTATCAGTTTTAACAAGTAACATCTCCAACTTAGTTTCAACACTAAAATTTTTCTCTATGGTTTCCAATTTTTTCATAACATCCTCAAGGGAGGTTTCAATTTTAATTTCATTAACAGGTGGTGTTCCAAATAAACTCTCAATAATGCAACTAGCTTCTAAAGCGGGAGCACCTAGGAAGTTACCTCCCGCGAGACAATCAAGAACATATCTATTCCAGCTAGAGATACCAACATAAAAATTTCTGAGTAGGATAGTGGTGGAGTGTTTCTTAGTGCACCTATTATGGGCATCACTAATTCTATACCAAGCATCTTTTAAACATTCTCCTCCTTGTTGCTTAAATGAACGAACTTCAACTTCAGGATTACTCATTTTAGCAGTAGCAAATAAAGCAAACTAGATAAAGTAAATGCAAGTAAACTAATTTTTTTTTTGTGTTTTTGATATAGCAAACAAGACAGTAAATAAAGTAAAGCTAGCAACTAATTTTTTTGTATTTTGATATAAGTGCAGCAAACAAAGTAGTAAATAAAATAAAGCAAGACAAAAACAAAGTAAAGAGATTGAGAAGTGGAGACTCCCCTTGCGAGCGTGTCTTGATCTCCCGAGCAACGGCGCCGAGAAAAAGAGCTTGATGGCGTGTATTTCACACGTTCGTTGGGCAACCCCAAGAGGAAGGTATGATGCGCATAGCGGCAAGTTTTCCCTCGAGAAAGAAACCAAGGTTTATCGAACCGGGAGGAGCCAAGAAGCACGTTGAAGGTTGATGGCGGCGGGATGTAGTGCGGCGCAACACCGGAGATTCCGGCGCCAACGTGGAACCTGCACAACACAACCAAAGTACTTTGCCCCAACGAAACGAGTGAGGTTGTCAATCTCACCGACTTGCTGTAACAAAGGATTAACCGTATTGTGTGGAAGATGATTGTTTGCGAGAGAAAATAGTAAAAACAAGTATTGCAGCAGATTTGTATTTTAGTATTAAAGAATGGACCGGGATCCACAGTTCACTAGAGGTGTCTCTCCCATAAGATAAAAGCATGTTGGGTGAACAAATTACGGTCGGGCAATTGACAAATAGAGAGGGCATAACAATGCACATACATGACATGATAAGTATAGTGAGATTTAATTGGGCATTACGACAAAGTACATAGACCGCCATCCAAGCTGCATCTATGCCTAAAAGTCCACCTTCGAGGTTATCGTCCGAACCCCATCCAGTATTAAGTTGCAAAGCAACGGACAATTGCATTAAGTATGGTGCGTAATGTAATCAACAACTACATCCTCGGACATAGCGCCAATGTTTTATCCCTAGTGGCAACAGACACAACACAACCTTAGAACTTTCATCACTTGTCCCGGTGTCAATGCGGGCATGAACCCACTATCGAGCATAAATACTCCCTCTTGGAGTTAAAAGCAAAAACTTGGCCGAGCCTCTACTAGTAACGAAGAGCATGCAAGATCATAAACAACACATATGTAATAACTTGATAATTAACATGACATGGTATTCTCTATCCATCGGATCCCGACAAACACAACATAGAGTATTACGGATAGATGATCTTGATCATGTTAGGCAGCTCACAAGATCCAACAATGAAGCACAATGAGGAGAAGACAACCATCTAGCTACTGCTATGGACCCATAGTCCAGGGGTGAACTACTCACTCATCACTCCGGAGGCGACCATGGCGGTGTAGAGTCCTCCGGGAGATGAATCCCCTCTCCGGCGAGGGTGCGGGAGGAGATCTCCGGAATCCCCCGAGATGGGATCAGCGGCGGCGGCGTCTCATTAAGGTTTTCCGTATCGTGGTTTTTCGCCTCGGGGTTTCGCGATGGAGGCTTTAAGTAGGCGGAAGGGCGAGTCGGGGCCCGACGAGGGGCCCACACCACGGGGCGGCGCGGCCCCCTTGGCCGCGCCGCCATGTGGTTTGGCCACCTCGTGGCCCCACTTCGTATGCTCTTCGGTCTTCCGGAAGGTTCGTGGCGAAATAGGCCCCCGGGTCTTCGTTTCGTCCAATTCGAGAATATTTCGTTACTAGGATTTACTGAAACCAAAAACGGCGAGAAAACAACAAGCCGGCACTTCGGCATCTTGTTAATAGGTTAGTTCCAGAAAATGCACGAATATGACATAAAGTGTGCATAAAACATGTAGGTATCATCAATAATATGGCATAGAACATAAGAAATTATCGATACGTCGGAGACGTATCAAGGGACCTCGCCATGACGGCCTCGAGGATTGCGGCGTCCTCGGCGTCGTGGACCTCCTCCACCTTCACCGGCTTGCGCTTCCGCTCGCCGGAGGTGCCTGGTTCGCGCTTGGGGCGAACCAGGCGGAGGCGGCCGCGTGGCATCGAGGACTCGCGAATGACGATCCCGCTGCCGCTGCGATCACGGTTGCGCGACGGGGAAAGCGGCTCCGGTTTCACCGGTGCCAATGATGGCGCCGACCTGGAGATCGGCGTCGACCTCGACGCCGAACCGGACGACGAGGAGCTGGCAGCCATGCGCCGTGGCTGCCAGCTGCCCCGGCGGCGGCTGGCGGATGCCCTCGACGGCGAGGGCATCGTCAGAACGGGCGCGTTACTGGCCTCGATGTGCTCGATGACGGCGTCGAGCGTCCGGCCCGGCACGCTCCACCAACGCTTGCGTCCCGCGGTGTTTTTGCACGGAGACGGAGGCGGCGGGCCATCGTAGGAGGCGAGCTCCTGCTCCCACCGCCGCATGAAATAGGAGTTCCACGCCGTGTAGTTGTCGGGGTGGTGGCGTGGCTCGGCGCGCTCCTGGTCCGACAATGTCAGTCGGACCTCCTCGATGGCGGCGTCGAGGGCGTGTCCCTGGGGCGGCAGCGGGATTGGCAAGCCGCCCGCACTTAGCCGCCACCCGCCGCCGGGAGGCCTCGTGTCCGGCGGGCAGGGGTACCCCGCCTGGTAGAGGATGTGTCCCTCCCACGCGTGGAGCGACCGGCGGGGAAATCCGTTGTTGGCCGCGCCGTCTTGCTCGTTGAACGCCATGGATCTCGTCGAGGGAAGAGTGGCGGATAGGGTTCGTCTGGCTGGGGTTTCGTCGTGGTGCTACGCGTCGCGGCGAGCGGGATTATTTAGGCGGGGCTGGACCCGGTGATTTAATGCCGCGTGGATGCTACGCGTCCGCGGCGAGCTGACCGGCGGCAGCCTTTACTGCGCGCGGAAGACGATGCGTGTGCCGCTGACCGGCCGGGTCCACCTCTGCGGCGAAGCCGAAGCGAAAGCGCGGGAGAGATTTCTCGGCGTTTCGCGCGCTTTCGCTTCGTCCGGACTCCCCGAGCGCGCTCCGGTACGCCGGGGTTGGCGTGGGCTCGCCGGATAGATGAAGGTCTAAATCCAGGGAAAAACGAGAAACCGGAGACGCAGCTGGACCATTTATCACCGTCCGGATGGAAAGATAGCCTGCCAGGGATCTATTCGATGCTCTAAGGGGACAGAGCAGCCCCGGATGGCCTTAACATTGTCATTGATGAGGCCGTTCCGTCGCGTTGTGCGTGTACGGTGTACCGATCGTAGATCCGCAGGACAAGCGTTGGACGGTAGAGCGCGAAGTACGCGATACACACATGCTGCTTGCTTGCTGCTCGTTGTACGTCTTGGGCGGAGTTAGTGGCGTCCAGTGTCAATCCCGTGACACTTCGATCTCCGGGCAACTTCTATTCCCTCGTGTTTTCCCGTCATATCAAGACGAAAATCGATGCTATTAGATCCCAATGGGCCAAGAGCATACTATGAAGATGTAGGAATTATGCCCAAAAAAGGGCACCCGTTGATTGGTAACATGCATGTGGTATACTACCTCCCTTCGGTATTAATCGGCACGTGCCGATATAGTACGATACGTAAGCACACAACTACACATACGCAAGCTCCACGTTGGTTAAATACAGTCGGAGGGAGTAGTATGATACCGTATGATACAGTCGGAGGGAGGAGTATGAGACATGCCTTGTTAAATTTACAGTGCCGTGTAGGTAGGGGCAGTCCGCCGTCGTCTGGCAGTGTGGGCAGCAGCCTACTACTACAGCTCACTGCTCGATGGACAATGCACTAGCAACAAAATCGTCGGCTCGTCTATTTTGAACATCAAATATATTGGTTTTTATCCATTTGAATCAGGCTTCGGATACTAAATTGTTAGTCGCGTTTGTTCGTTTGGGTCGGGTAGCTCAGTAGCGGCCTGACCCATTTTGGTTCGGCTGGACCATTTTGATTTATTTCACTTCATTTTCTATATAATCTTCTCATATGTATAGGATATAATAATTGTTGTAATCAAATACATTAAGTAGTTTTGTTACATCCAAATAAACGATATAGTTCATGTGAAATGCAGTGCAGAAAAAATAAAACATAGATCATAATTAAACAGGTAAAAATAAGATGAGATGACTATTACTCATTATCCTTATGGCCTGCCAATACCTAGTGACGCTCAATAATATATGTGTGCTTGAAGGCATCCGTGTATGTGGCTATACGGAGCTCAACATGCATATGGAGGGACTCCTCAAACGTTGATGCCACAGGCTGTAACTCAACCAACTAACCTTGAAATTGTCATCTTTGCTCATGGGGGTTGTCATCACGCTCTTGCTACTAGATTGACTTGCTGAGGTCCATTTGCGGGCAACAAGGATGGGGCCAGTCTAGTTGGCGCAAATGGCCGAAAATGGTCTAGGTTTTTTTTACCTCAAAATAGGCATCACAATTGGATGTCGGTGGGCGGGTCTGACTAGATGGCGGCGAACAGGGTCCAGGAGCAATGTCGTCAAGTGCACTCTAGGACGCTGACACCAATCGCAGCCTCCGGCAACATACAACTCGAACAGAAGGTGCGACAATGGCGAGGAGGTTGGGCATGCAGAGGCAGCACTCTAGGGTTTCAAGTGGAGTGAGGTTCGCGATTGGGTGGCTACTTGTGTTTGGTGTCCCTGTCGGGCGCGCCCTAGGTTAGTTGAGGGGGACACGCAAGGACGCGGTTTGTGTCCGCACCGACGCATTGACATCCCAAATTTGGCCCGAGAATGCGCCGTCGTCGATAAGTTGGTCACTTTGTGTCGGGCCGCTGGGTTCAAATTTTACTCATTTCCTGTCCGACCGAAACGGACATGTTTGTTGCCGCTGGAAGATGCCCTTGCACAACATGCCTAGTTTCTTCTCTTGCTGGTAGGGACGGCTTTTACAAATCTCTGCAAACACTTCCTCACGTACTAGTATTATTATTCTCAACTAGCAAGGTGGCTCTCGCAAATGCGGGGGCGTCATCTTTAACTTCTAGAATGTATTCATGACATAAATTAATATTGCAATTAATGTACACAAGGCACATAGTTGTTACAAATATTATGTTTTTGGTAAAATATCACATATTTTGTAAATATTTTTGAATCATTTCAATTCATGGCAGGTAGACCTTATGACATTACTAACATGTCACATACTTGAGAATGTCCTCTATCTTGAAACATAGGAAGTGCTAGTTTGATATACTTTTACCATTTTGGTGATATCTTATCATCTTCCCTCTAGCGTTTCTACCTTACAAAAATAACCCGGTGCCACAGTGGTTTGTGCACACCCAAAAGAAGAAACACTTGCACATATCCAACTAAAAGGAAATATTCTAAAGGATACGGAGATGTCATTATTAGAGCATAAAAAATTAGGTTTCTGTGAATTAAAGGATTTAAAACCATTGCAATGGTCCAATGATATTATACACAATTATGAAGATATATCCAATTCTGTTGTTAATGATGTTCAAGAAATCAATAGGTTTATCAAAAACTATTGGTTGTGCTCAGCTCCCATACTATATTCTTTTTCCACGAGATTTTCTATGTTAATTCTCTTACTTTTCTTTGTCCATTACATGTGCTTTAATTTGATAACTATGGTACATTATAGACACTCAGTAGGATGCATTCTGATGGACAAAACAGCAACTACAAAACCGAACACTCTATGATAGTTCATCGACTGTTTGTATTACCATTCAAAGATTTGGATAACTTTATAATGGAATAACAGAAACAATTTACCCGCAAAATAAAGGAAATCCTATTGAGCGGTAAGGAAAGCACATAATGAAAATTATCATTTTACCTTTTTCTAATCAGTTTATTCCCTTGTCTACCCCCTAGATTATGAAATGCTTGTCATTCTTTTGATTCTAAAATATTTCACAGTTTAGAACAGACACCATCACCAACATTTAGCTTTGAACCTTTTACTCAATACATTTTGTGAAAAAATAAAATCAAGAAATATGTTTTTGCTGAAATTTAATAGCACTATATTTTAACCTCTGAAATGTTCAAGAAGTCGGTACAAATTAAAAGAAAGGTCGTTAAGTTTTTATCAGATTTCTATACTTTCACTTACAATATGCTCACACAGAAAACTAATAGCCAATATATATTTTGAATGGATGAAGAAATTATGATGTTGTACTCCCTCCATTCCAAAATATAAAGTTTATCAGTTTAGTCAAAAGTCAACGCATTATAACTTTGACAAAGTTTATACACAAGAATATTAACAACTAAAGTGCGAAATACTACATATGAGTAGATCGATTCACCATAAAATATATTTTCTCAACATGTCCATCCAGTATTATAGATGTTAATATGTTTTCAAAATATTTAATCAAAGTTAGTCGGATTTTAACTTTTAACTATATTTATATGTCTTATATTTTAAAAGTAGCCAATATTTAACTTTAATATTTTTGGTACTTAAATCTCTAGATGTAGTCAGCCAAATTAGACAGACATGCTCACATTGTGTATGTTTCTTATTTCCTTACCATGTAATACTAAAAAGGGTTGGTTTTACCGTGTAATACTAAAAAGAGTTGGTTTTCTATACGTGTCTACGCGAGGGCCTGCAAGTGTTGGACTCGGTTCCTTTTTCTCTTGACCGTACGTGTTGCACTCGGTTCCTCTTTTCAGAAACTACACGGGTATATCTTTAAAAACTGAAAAAAATTGCACATGACATATTAGATATCTTTTCCGTAATAAAATCTGCATGTGGGCCAGGTGCGGTACACATGTTACGTAAACTGCCTAAAATTGCCTAGACTTGTAGACTTGTACGTGTCAGCCTTGGATGTTAACTCCGTGCACGTCAAATATGTAACATGTTACGTAAAAGTCTGTTAAATCATAACCGTCAATTGTACATCTAACAGTACAAATAATTTCGATGATGTGGATTAACCTGATGCCTCTATTTTATACCTCCGTATTATGCTTTTAGTATATAACTAGCAAGATGGCCCTCGCAATTGCGAGGGCATCATCTTTAATAGGTTAAAGCTCTTAATGATATAAATTTATGGTGTCATATATATATAATAGAAATTTAAAATTCTCCCAAAAAATTATATGAGGTAAAACATCACATTTGTGATATTATTTTTGAATCATTTTAATTGTGAAGAATATTTACTATGACATTTTCAATAATACCATGTCACATGTTCTATAATTTATATTTTATTTTTTGGTAACTAAAAGTCATCTGATTTGTTGAGTGGATATCGAAGGTGTAACCTTGCATTAGTGTATTTTTATCGTGACAATCCAGCATATTTCTCTTACACTTACAACATTGTTCTCTCTAATGATAGACCAAAGAACCACCGCCATGTACATATTGTTCTTAGTCTCTTTTCTGTTGATTACTTATGTATCACTCAGTTTGATTCCAAATAAAAAATTGTGATGTTGTTCACATCATATTTATAAAACTAACTCTTGATGTACATGGAGCAATCTTGTCGTGATTCTATATCCTTACACCAATGTGGAAATTTTGACAAAATAACTTAAATCCGCACAAAACGGTATTAAAATATGAATAAATTAGAAATACTAATATAATTGTTGTTTATTTTACCGCCTCATAAGCTCTCACCCGGAGTCTGAATCAGGATAGACATAAATTTGTGTGTACCGGCCTAAAACTTGGACACGTCTATCTTGAAATTAACATTTCTAAAAAATCATAAACAAATGTATCCAAACATGTCGATGATCTTTAAATCCAAAATCGTATGATAAATTATTCATAATCATTTATAGAGCTTTTTCTAACATGTTTGTTTGAAACATTACACTCTATCGATTATAATTTATCTAACACGGGACTTATTTACCCTTCGGAACCAATTACACTCTTTGCTCATAATAACTGATTAAAAATGAGTTGTGATAGACCCCATGGCATGTATATGTGACCTACACACGGTAACATGAACTCACCTTGAGCGTGTGCGCTTAGGGCAATAACCGATCATATTAACTGCAACTGAAGCTGCGATAAAAGACTTGGTATGTCACGGCTTCAAGCTAAATACTTGTGGAGCAAGATTCATGCTCAATATTTATGCATAATGTTTTTTACTATATCATACAAACATGTGCTCTACTTTATACTACCTCCATCTCGAAAAGGATGTCACAAAATTTCTAATTTTACATATATCTATGCATTATTTAAAGATACATCTAAATTTAGATGAATCTTCTACATCCTTCTCCATAGGGAGATGGTAACATTTCGTTCTTCCGATTTTTTAAATATACTCAATTAATTTATAGTATAAATCACTTCACAGTGTTTATCGCAATGTTCATCATCGTCTTCTAGGCTGCTAGGCTCGAAGGCGGGACGACGGTAGCAGCTCGATGCACAACACGTTCTCCTCGCTGGCTCTCTCGCTCAGTTCCTGCTGGCGTGGCCTATGGAACATGTGGTTGTACTATTCGGCTCGTGCTAGTGTTTCTACTCGTCGCTAGGTGGTCCGAGTACCAATTTGTAATTTTCTTAATTTTTAGGTTATTGTACTACTGATGATGATTATTAATAGATCGGTGGATTTCTCAAAAAAAAAAAACTGAATTCTGATTTTAATACATTTCACATCCTAGTCTAGACATTGCCATGCATCCTGTGGTTTCAGAAGTTTACAAACACGACGCGTCCGGCATCTGTATAGTATATAGACAACTTACCTAATTTTTTTAAACAATTGGTCTAAACGTGACATGATAAGCAAACATGCACGTACATGGTTTACTTAGACGTGATCAAATTGTACTTTTATGGCCGAGAAAAAAATAATGGCCTTTACTTGTATGGAAAAGAGACTCAAGTTTCCATGTTTTCTCTAGAACTACATTTTTACGTTGCTTGACTTCCCGTGTCAAATAAAGAAAATGGTACTACTATTTTTGTCATAAAATCTCAGCCGTAAGTTACAAACCTAAACGTGGTGGTCTGGATATTTTTTTAAAGAAAAATTTGATCGTGTCAAGTTCATGTCCGTATCATACATGTTCACGTTTACGTAAATATTCATCTCTTATTAAATCCTGGTCACAAGTTACAGATCCAACGATAACAAATAATTTGGATGATGTGGATTAACCTCGTGTCTTTATTTAAAACCTCTTATTTTGCTTTTAGTATATAATAGATAATAGATGTACTTTTCCTCGTGACAAAATTACTTTTATGTATAAGCTCGTGCCGAGAAATACGACTATACGAGTTACGAGATCTCCGAGTAGCAGTGGTGATCTACGTTCTTTCAAAGCTTTGTAGTAATGTCAAAACCTCTTGTTTCCCTTGCAAAGTTGCAATGGTCGTAGAAAAGTATACATTCTCTCCCACGCTCAAATGAGCACCATCACCAGAGTCCAAACGAGGTAGGCAGAGCATGTTCACGGAGACATGGTAGTAGCGATAGTAGTATGCCATGGCTATGCTCCTTGCTGCTGTAGCTCTCTGTGTTTCCATGGCCCAAGCGGGGAGGGCAGCGGCAGGGCGAGTAGCAGCACAGTGAGCGCTGCCACGCCAATTAAAAGCAAAGGTATAAAGGAGGCACAGTGGCTGCATGCATTAGACCCCTGCACAGCCGCTGAATATTCCCCTGCCGCATTAACAACGGGACAGAGTTTGAATGGTGGTGGTGGTGGAGGACAAGGCATCTGATCGACACTGTGCTGTGAGGGCATCTCCAACCGCGCGACCCAAACGGACGCGCTGGGCCGTCCGTTTTGGGCCGTTTGCGTGGCCGAACGGATACCCGGACAGCGGCCCGCGTCCGCGTGTCCGTTTGGGTCGCACGCTGCGCCCAACGCGCGGACGCAGCGCATTGGTAATAAAATAAAACAAAAATGAAAATAAAAAAGGAAAAAAACAAAACATAAATTTAAACTAGTTGGTCATTAAACTTAGCCCTATTTTGGGCAAATTTTACACAAAAGAAAGCCATATATGGCTTTAAACTAAAAAAAGCAAACCCTAGCCGGGGTTTGCGAGCACGCGATGGCCGCCGGCGATACTACCCCCGTAGTACTCGTCATCGTCGGCGTCGATGACGACGACGCCGCCCGGCGGCGACGCGCCGTTCCGGCTCGACACGCCGGAGGGCACCGGGGACTCCGGCCGGGGGTCCCACTGCGGCCTTTCCCGGGCGGAGTGCGCGTTCGGCGGGCTCGCCGGCCTGCGCAGCCGTGCCCTCCGCGCGGACTCCGTCGGAGCCGCTCCTCCGCTCGCGTGGCCGGGCGCTCCTCCTCCGCCGGGCGCGCGGCCCGGCGCTCCTCCTCCCGGAGCGCCGCCCGACGCGTAGCCTCCTCCCGACGGCGCGCCGGCTCGAGGAAGGCCCACGCGTCCGCCCGGGCGTCCTCCCGGGCCTTCCCCGGCCGCCTCCTCCGGCGCGGAGGTGCGCGGCGTCTCGGCGAGGAGCGGCCATTTGGCCGGCTCGTCGAGGTCCTCGTCGCTCGCGGGACGCCGCGAGCGCCGCCCTGCAGCTCCGGGTCGTTCTCCTCCTCCCGGGCTGCGGCTGCGGGCCGGGGCCGGGGCGCGGGCTCGTTGATGTAGAGGCTGCCGGGCGGCGGCCGGCCCGCCAGCGGCCGTGCTCGGCCGCGCGCGAGGCCGCGCCGTCGCGGATGTGAAGCACGTGCGCCGCCGCGCATCGTGCGCCACCTCGAACCACAAGTCCCGCTTGGGACTTGCGTCGCCGTACGCGGGGTCCTCGCCGGAGGTCCGCCGGCAGCCGAGCGCGGCGCCTCCGGATCTCGGCGTAGCGGGCGCGGCTCGACGCCGGGATGGGCGGCACCGGAACCCGATCCGGGCTCGGGTGCCGGCCGTGGGGAGGTGCACGTCCCCCACGGCATTGGGACGCCGGCGTCCCGGAACATCTGCGCCACCGCTACGGTGACGTAGATCCGCTCGCGTCCGGGAGGCGCCGGCGGCCCCATTGCGAACGCCGGCGGCGCGACTTGCCGGCTGCCGCCGGCCTCGTGGTCGTTGGCGGAAGACTCGAACTCGCGCTTCGGGGCCATGGCGGCGCGGAAGCTCCGAGCTCGCGCGTGCGGCCGGAGTGGAAAGTGGGGACCGGATAGGGACCATCCCCTTCCCCGGTCCACATTTAATAGGACCGGGGCACCGGCAGTGGGCTAGCCACGCGGACAGGGCGGACACGCGAGGACGCCGCGTGCCATCCGCGGCCACGCAAACCCGGCCCAGATTTGGGCCGACTTGCGTCGTTCCGGACGCCGCGGCCGTCCGCTTTTGCGGTGCGTCCCCGCGTTGGGCCGGGTTTTTGTCCGGCTGGACCCATCCGGACGCGCGGGCGCGGGATGGGTCGCCCCGTTGGAGATGCCCTGAGGCCATGCCAGGCCACCCCCGTTCTGTGACGAAGCCGCGGCAACGAAGACCACACGTACAGGACGCAGCACACGGCCCTAGCTACCACTGCAGCACCAAGTGTGACAAATCAGATCAGGCCCGGCCACTGCATGCCATCGAGAGACAGCGAGACAGAAGGTAAAATGGTAAGAAATGCATTCAAGGCCCCTGAACATCTAGAACAGAGAGAGGGAGGAGTTTCTCGTCTCGTCCATCCACTTGTTGCGGCTAGCAGGCATGCCATAGATGCAATCCCCTCATCTCATGCGTCTTGTTTGTTTGGTCCTCCGTCCTTCCCTCCTGGTGGTACCACCACACCCTCCTCTCTATCTTCTTGCTGCAGCATGTGCTGGCTTACTAGGAGAATGTCTCTAACGCTAATTGATTGATATGCAAACAGAAGCATTAAACGCATCTGTGCATTGTGCACACCTGAGCCGGTGATTTCGGATGTGTATATTGGGTGTGCTCTTGTGGGGATGGAGAATTTGGCAGGTACTGTGGAAGCTTAATTTGCTCAATGTGCATGTTTGGATATGATGGAACATGAACAAAGTTCAGTTATACTCAGTGCAAAACTCATTTTGGGACGGGTATATTGGGTTTGCTTGTGGGGATGGAAAATTTGGCAGGTACTGTGGAAGCTTAATTTGATTAATTGCCCTGGTGTCTGGAGGTAATGGAACATGAACAAAGTTCAGTTATATACATTACTACTGCAAAGCTGTGGCTACTGCATTTCTCAGAGTTTTGAAGTGCACACAATGGCGCACAAGTCATGGTCTAACTATTTGCCTGATTAGAAGACAGAACATATATGTATGTGAACACACTTACATATTCCAAGCAAGTAGCGTGATAGCAGTAGGGGTACCCTGAACCGAATCACAAAAAAACTAAAAAACCATAAACAGAGAGATTACATGCATTACAAAGTGTAACCGATGCATTCCAGGCTCAAATACTTTCCCCAAGCACTCCTGATACTCAAGAACACCGTTAAGGTTCCTAACCAACATCACAACAAGCTCCACGCCAAGAATGCGTCACTTACAGCCTCTCGATACAAAACAAAAAATAAGAAGAAAGGGAAAGAGAACAAAGAAGAGAATATTTCTACTAGCAATTAAGATAACTAGAGAGAGAGAGAGATATACATATATCTCGGACCATGACGCCTCAATTCCCCATTGCACGCTCTCGCACCCTACGCCTCATACATGCTCGTAGAGCAGAGGAGGACGTAGTGAGAGAGAGCTCAACGCGAGCCGCTAGCTCGCGCCCCGGCTCTCACCTATCTGCAAGGCTTCTCTCCGTTGGACTCCTTTGCTCTTGGATCTCCAAATGCTGGCCAGGTAGCAGCAGCTGCAGTTGCGGAAGCACCAAGGACCTCCATTGTTGGGGTAGGAGGAGGAGCAAGAAGAATGGGCATTTTCTCGAGAGGAGATAACAAGTTCGGGGTGAGGAGTGAGAAGAAGACAGTAGTAGAGAAAAGGGTAGTGGTGTTTATATGTACTCACATCACATGAGGGAGAGAGAGAGAGATGTGGCAAGGTCCATACTTTGTGAGCAATTGCAAATTCATTGTGGTACTGTGCTACCAGTGCAGTACGTAGTACCATGGTACAGTACATGCCTACATGGTAATGCTAGCACAGTGCCACAGCTTACAGCGACATCTATCTCAAAAAAAAAAAAAAGCTTACAGCGACATCTTCCTTCTAGCACATGAGTATACTGATAAGAATAATGTATCTGTAGGGTCAGTAAATGGCTTCATATACTCCGTAGTAGATTTGGTTTGGGAGATTTTTTTTACTACTACCGAGTTTCGCATTGCTCGGTCATGATAGTCGAGGGGACAGAATGTAGCATAATAAGGTTTGGGAATGTTGCTGTGAGTTTGTGCACACATGGAGATTGATTGGCTACGCATTTAACAAAGGGTGATGTGAGGCATGTTCGTGGGGAAATGCAGAACCGCACCTACACGGACTACGGTGCACCTTGGGCCGAGCAAAGAAGTTCCATTATGCCTATAGAAAAGCTAAAATGAATCTGGATAGTACTCCCACCCTTCAGGATTATAAGGGCTGAGAGATTTTCAAAATTGTTAGAAACTAAATTATAAGGTTTATTTTATTTATTTTGCACTCTCCTTTAATGTATGCTTTCTTTTTTCTCTCTCTTACTACTTTCCGTCCTTTTTAATTGACTCAAATTTAGTATAAAATTGTACTAAATTTGAGTCAATTAAAAGAGACCGGAGAGAGTACATGTGAAACTATTGTTGTATTCACTAGTTGATAAGGGGAGTTATAAATTTTCTTGATCTTAGCGAATTCTTCCTCTGCCCTTATAATCTCAAACAGAGGAAGTACATACTATGAGCCCACTTTCAAATTTTTAGTGAAAATCATATTTCTAAACTAAGAATCACATAGCATGTACGAACAAATCCTTATCATTGTAAAACCAAAATTACCATAATGTATCTTTCTCATTTCCAAACAGGACCCAAATTGTAATAAAATATAATAAAAAATTACATATGTTAATATTCACTAACTCATTTCCACAAAAAATACATATGTTAATATGCATGATTTGTTCTTTGCAATTTTGAGATACCTAAAAATTTGATTTCACAAAAAGGATTCCGATGTACCCTAGCTAGTAATGAAAATCCACTATGTCTTTTCTAGCTCCTAGTCAATTTGTAATAAGATTCATGTCACGAGATGGAAATGTTGTTTTTTCCATCATGCGAATATGCTTTATAATGTATGGTTAAAATTTAGAAATGAAACTTTTCAAATGATAAATAGATGTCGATTCTATTTTATTAAATGATAGATACAATATGGCATGCTCTAAGGGTATAACTTCATCCACTCGAAAACATAAACACCTCCATGCATCTCTGAATTCAAATTTGACCAACAATTGATCAATGAAACATGTTTGTAGTTTTATTTATTGAACAATATTTTTAATCCAATTTTAATTCATACCAAGATACAATAATAAAAAAATCCCACATGAATAGTACTCAAGATTGAGTACTATTGATTAATTTTTTTTCCTATATTCAACTGAACTGGTATCTTATTGTTTCAAACTTGCGGAACAAATTTGATGTTTTTTGTTTCTAGAATTTTAATTAATATATTTTGCAAAAAAATTAAAAAATTATAGAGTTGGTAGAATCTCAAGCCATCGGAACACTTGTGGATCACATCGGTTATGTGCGGAAGTACCAGTTTATCTAACATTTAATTCAGGCCTCTATGATAAGTGAAAATTCGGATTTTGGCTAGTTTGGAGGTTTAAGCCAGAAATAAATATCATTTTTATAAATATTTGAATTGTGTAACTTCATATGTTTTGCATAACCTGGTTCTGTAATCAAAGTAGATCCATGTTTTTTCTCGGTCTGTTTTGAGCAAAATTAACATTAGTGCAGTGTTTTGGCTCTAAGGTGCATATGCTCCATCCATTAATCTATTTGACAACTCGACTTGGCCATTTTCCTGAGGATGATAGGGTGTTATAACTCTGTGGTTGTGAAAACCATACTTCTTGAACATATTTTGCAACTTGTGGATGTTTAAATAAGCACCTCCATCACTAATCACAACTCCGGGAATCCCAAATCTAGGGGAGACGACCTATCTAAACAGCTTACATACTGAATTGGAATCAGCATGGACAGTTGGCATAACTTCAATCAAACACATAATCAACAACAAATAGGATATGCTTGAATCCTTGTGAGGATGGTAGTGGGCTAACATAGTCTACACCCAAACATCAAACAACTCCACTTCGAATATGCCTTGCTCTGGCATCTCATGCCTCCTTGAAATTTTCCCTATCCATTGACATGGGTCACAAGCCTCAACGGTGCAGATCATTGAAGAATGTTGGCCAGAAAACCCATCTTAGATTATCTTGGCATGTGTGTTAGATGTGCTTGCATGCCCACCATAAGGTGAAGAGTGGCAATGAAACATTACCTACCTTTCATCTTATTCTTCTTCTTCTAGGACATTGAACTCGGAATAATCTCTCATAGAGAAGAAAATTCACATTGTATGCATACCATGGGGTTACTTCTATGATTTGGGAAACTTCCATTAGTTGTTCTCTAGGAATGGAATCATCAACCATCAAATTGTCATTTTCACTATTCACTAATCTAGATAAATGATGCAACTAAATTTCCTGCTCATTTCTTGTCCCTAATTTTAGTATCAAATTATAGTAATAGCAATACCCATTGATAACTGCAAGAACACATATCAGTTGTAGCTAGTTTCGAAATAAGGGTATCGAACCACGAGGAGCTACTGGTTAGGGTCTTAATGTCCCTTGCTACTTTCTACTAAAGTTTACTTAATAAATATTTTCTAATCTCAGAATGCTTAAAGGGGGCTGTTGTAAATGGTTGCAAATAAAGTAAATAAAGCAGTAGAAACGTTATAAGAAATGGGTTAAAACTTAATGAGACAAAGTGTTCTTAGAGATTACTGGATCCACCTCCTAGCACTAGGATTCATGTTAATTAAGATAAATTATTTTTTTAAGCATGTTGTGTGTGGGAGAGCTCCGTAATAAGATGCGCCCAGAAAGCCATCGGTCATCACATCTCTAAATAACCACATCAGCTAGTCTTCTGCAAGCCACATATTGACTATTACTATTAAGGGGTTTACCCCGCGGTTATCTATATGAGCTTTGTGAATCCTCTTATCCCCTTATTCATGTCTCAAATCTCCAATACGGTAGTGTCACTTCCCGCCGTTCACTTTACCACACTTCAAAGAGTAGTTCCCTCTCAAGACCATAAGACATATATTACATGGTGCACAACACGTTATATCAAGAGAGAAAACTAACACACGTTAATACTTAAAACCATAGATCATCTTAGATTTATCGCATATTCATGCTAGGGTTTCTCCATCTCCCCAAGAACTAATGGGACTACTCACACATTGAGACAATCAAGAACATCATCATAATCTTGTGGAGGAAATTAAATGAATGGAACAAATTCGAATATAAATCCACGATACCAATCAAGATTACAACTATGGTTGGAGGATGATGATGGTGGAGGTGCAGTAGTTGATGATGATGAAGTGGATGATGTCTTGTCCTCTGAGGATCCACGTAGCAGCCCGGATCTTGTCTTATCCAAAGTTCCTTCTTGAGATCTGATCTGGGGTGGTGTTTCTCTGTTTCGTGGAGCTGTGTGTGTCTGATCTTCAATCCGTCTGCAGGAGGTGAAAGTATTTGATGAGACGGTGCTTCTGGAGGGTGGTACGAGCGGATGGTACGGGTGGGCCTTGCCCGTACCGATGCCCATTAAATCCACTGGAAATTGTCGTCACATTGTCCTTTCGCTCAGGTGCATGATTAAGTACAAAAATAATTTCTATCAGGTCAAAATGCCAGAAAATGACAGTTTTCATTGATTTCATTATTGACTTATTATTTTGAGATCATGTGTAGACAAGCATAAAATAGTGCGGTAGCGTGGTGAAATAAAAAAACCCCACCACTACTCGATAATATCTTGAAAAAAATAATGATGCAAAGACATGCTAAAAATGCACTCATCAACTTCCTCAAGCTAGACTCTTGCTCGTCCCCGAGCAAGAGAAGCTTAATGGACATAGTCATCTTTATTCATGAAGCGAGAGTCGTTAAAACAAATGAGGAATTTTCAAGAACGGAGATTACAATATCGGATGTAAAACTAGAGCATGTATGGCACCATACTATTCTCAAACTCAAATGATTTAAAGGCCTCCACACCTATCGAGGTTTAATAGAAGACAAGAATATTTCTTTATCTAAATATCATAAAATCATGAAGTTAGCTTTTCTTCATGAATCTTACTAGTAACTCTTTTTATTTTTGCACTTTTTCTTTCTTCCCTTCCTTTTATTTTTTCATTTTTTTCTTTGTTTTCCTTTTTCACATGAAGGAACCAATGATCATAAAATAGTTTATAAATAATTTTCTTATATCCTATCAAAGCTGTTTGGTGTGGATGACCATAAAATCATTATCATGATGCAATTACAATTATAATCATCCTAATTCATACAGCTAATGAAATAATCATAGTTCAATCACACTTCAAATAAAATAACGGATCAAGATTCATTGGATAAAAATCCTTCACTCTCCGAGGGAAACTAACAAGTGCTAATGCAATCCTTATCGAACTTCGAACTAAATGCATGCTAGAAAGTAAATATTCGAACTAAAGGGGTAGATTACAAGGTGTTGTAGATCTCCACAAGCTTGGAATCAAGCCAGGTGGGATCAAATAATCCTTGCGATTATCTGATACCGTAATTTGTCCTTTTATTTCAGAGGGGCTTCCCCTTGAAGCTTACGGATCTTGGTTTGCAGCGCAACGGTGAAGGCTTCGAGGTAGATGATGCGGACATAACGCTCTTCAGCCAACTTCTCCAAAAAAGCAATGTAGTTCTTGCTTACTTCAAGCATCTTCTTCTGTGTATCAAGAGAACGAAGACAAATATTAAGGTTAGCCTCCAGCCCTTTGATGATATTTTCATCCATCTGGTCCAGGTGGCATCGCAGAATCCGAACATGCTCTGCGGATCCAAGGACCTTCTCTTCGATTCTCTTAATGCGCATGTCCAGCTTATCCAGGGATTCTTGCCTGTCATGGTCTTCCATCTTCAACTTGTTGATGAGGCACAACCCCTCATCCTCGTCGATTCTCATATCGATTTCATCACAGTCATCATCCTTACCTACAACCAAACCAAAAGCTCTACGACCTCCAATGATCTTCTCTCTCAGCTTGAAACCTTCTTTTGGGTCACTTTCGTCCCTCCATCGTTCCGCCTCCTTCTCCCTTGTAGCGTCCTTCTTCAAGGCATTGGGGGTGCCTTGCTTACCATAGGCTGAGGAAGCGATGCTCCAAGGATGAGACATGATGGCGGCTATAGGGATTGTGGTAAGCTTGGATGAGATCTATTAGAATATGAGAAAAGACTCGTCCAGGAGTTATAAGGGGTTATGAAGAGGAAAAACTCGTCAAATTAAAGTTGTGGTCGCACAAAAAAATAATCCCAACAAATTGGAAAGATATAAACTTGAAAAGGAAATTCTGGGCAGCACTGCGATTCGAGGTACGGGCGCAAACCGTACCATCCGCCCGTCCCCGACGTCCTGCCAAAATTCGAAACAAACAATGTCGGTTCGAGAGTTTGGTACGGGCGGGTTTGCACCGTACCGTCTGCTCGTACTGGTTTACCGACATAAGAAAGATGGCGAAAATGTTTTTTTATACTTAAGATAAAAAAACGAGAAATCTTTTGTAACTTTAACGATCGGCCATACGGGCATAAATGACAGTACCTCCCGCCCGTACGGCGGACAAGGTTAGAAAACAAGTTTCAATGAAAACGTACTGTAAGTTTAGCGACCACTGGTACGGGCGGATCCGGAATGGATAGGAATCACCCCCTCACTATCTGATATTGGATAGTTGTTCTTGGTTGACATCAACTTCATTATTTCCTTCTTCACAACTTCTTTCAGAGTAGGCTTGAGTCTCCTTTGGTGCTCTCGTGTTCTCTTGCTTCCTTCTTCAAGATAAATCCCATGTGTGCATATTCCAGGGTTTATGCTATCATGTCTGCACATGAGTACCCTATTATATTTTTAGGATTCTAAGCAATTTATGGAGTTTATCTTCATTAAGGTCTGAGCAGACAATAACATGGAAGTTTTTTATCTTCTCTCGGGTATTCATATTCCAGATGTGGTGGCAAAGGATTTAGTTATACTACTTCCTTGACTATTTTTTTATTTTATTCTTTTTTAAATAAACATATACTACATTGTTATTTCATAGAATGATGCTATTTTATTCATATCTTACTCCGCTTGGTTTCCCTTATGTGCTCATTTATCTTCTGTTTTCCTTGATATTTTTCACAGATGCATTGATACAAAGTATCAATTCTGTGGCAGTGGCTTATTTCTTGACCTAAGTGTGTTGAATGCCTCATGTCAAATACCACTTTCTCTTCTCCCAATTTCAATGTTGGTGATGCACCTTTCACATTATTACAGCCCCTGCAGTAGCATCAAATACTGGTATTGTTACTTGAATTTCTTTCATGGCCTCCAAAAATTTGTTAAATTGTTTATCCTCCTTGTGTCTTTTCTAGTGTTTCAAGGAATGGGACTCTCCTCTTGTTTATTGTTTCATGACTACGGAGTAGCAGTTTTTGCTCGCAAGGTGTTAATTACTATAGTTGTCTCTTTCTCTATCTCATGCATTGTTCTCTGTTGAATTTCTCCTTCATTGAAATTATTCCTTAGTGGTGGTGCTACATATATTAGTGTTTTTTTCTCTAAAATCCCCATTTTCTCTATCCTTAACTTCCACTGAAATTGATGCTTTTCCAGATTTAGTGGTCACATCACTCACTCCTTCAACTGAAATAGTTGGGACAACTCCATATTATGTTTTGGCTGGCCTCTGTTTTTATGGGTAGATTGCCTTCTCTCCGATTTAATGTTTGCATTGCAACAAAATCCTCCTTTGATGGGGATAGTTGCGTCACCAAGTATTTCATGCTTACCATCTCTAAATTCATTGTATTCATCAAATCTATTTGCATTTTCATTATCTCTTCCATTTATTGTGATGAACTTCCTTGCAAGTTATATTGTTTGCTGATATGTTGAAATGATTGCTCTACTACCTTGATCCTTGATTGTAATTATCCCTTGCAGTTGTTGTTGCGGCTAGTTTTGCTTGTAGGAGAGACCTGGAAGAATTCTCCATGAAGGATGATACCCACCTAAGAATGGTCCTTGGTTCTGAGCATAATTCACCTCTATAGCTTCTTGTGAAACAGAGAATATTGTGCCATCGATTGTTTGCTGGTAACTCTATCCACATACTTGAGAACTATATGTTACTATATCCCGTATTGGAGGGTTAGTTCCAATAGACATGATCTTTTTTTTCATTTTTAAGCTTAGAATGTCGAACTGAGTTGCGATGCTACCATTATAACTCAACTGATCTTTTCCAGGGCTATCTAGGAGGTGGTAAAGTTCTTTCACTTGACCAAGACATACGTATTCAATCAACTCAAAGGCTTCATCAAGAGTCTTGCTCATTATGCTTCCTCTTGCAGCTGAATCTACTGATCCTCTTGCTTGGGGTGTCAACCCTTTGTAAACATTTGAATCAAGATCTAGGTCTCTAAGCCATGACGGGGACACAACCTAGTCATATTTTGAATCTCCGCAAAGCCTCATACAAGCTTTCACCTACATACTGCATGAACCTAGTAATTTTGTATTTGATGCTGCTTTAGCTGGTGGAAAATACCTCTCTAGAAGGTCTCGATCCAAGTTTTCCCAAGTATCTTTCGTATGCAGAGGAAGTGAGTTGAACCACACCTTTGTTAAATGTTTCACTAAGGATAGACACAATAACAACCTGATATCATCTAGCGACACTCCATTGCACTTAAGTGTGTTGCAATACTCAAGGAATGTGGTTATATGCAAATGAGGGTCCTTTGTTACTGAACCAACAAACCTCAATTGATGTACCATGTTGATGAAGGCTAGATTTAGTTTCAAAATTGTTAGCATGGATATGTGGTTGAACAACTCTTGCATATAATCCTTGATTAGGAGGAATCCACATATCCCTCAATGTGTTCGTTTCATCTTTGTTAACCATCTTGTCTGTTGAATGTTTGTTTTCTTTCTACATTCTTCTCAGAGTTATCTCTGATTCAAGATCATAATGAAGCACATCACTAAAACTATGAAGCATGAAACAATTACCTGCAAAATGTCCCTACAATTCATTTAAATCACAACACCCGGTGAGATCCTTATTGCCCAAATAAGCCAAAGCAACAACAAATCGATGCTTGTTGTAGATCTAAAGCTTGCTCTAATGATTAATCCTCGGTAACGAAGAAAAAATGATGAAGGTGTAGATTAGGGTTTTTTGTCGTGTTCTCCATAGGGATTAAATTAAAAGAACTTAGCACTAGAATTACAACTCTGCCAATACAACTTTATGACTAAATTTAGCTGAAAAACTCAACATATTTTTCTTGGCAGATCAAGGTACACACAAACATATAGGAACATGCATCTAACCAACTGGGGTAAAGCATGAACTAAAAGATTAACTAGTATCAAGATCTTACTCACGCGACTCGTCAAACATAAAGCATTCAACGGATGAAGGGAAGAGTTGAGAGGAAGGGAAGAGTGTTCTTCTTACATGATTCTCATTACAACCATGACCACAAAGAGTGAAGCAACAAAAGAAGGAATGAAAGAGTGTTTCCTAGATCTAGATCATGAAGTTGGCATCAATCTCGTCTCCCCCTCTCTCTCTCCCTCTCTTTCTAACGTGGGGGTACCACGACAATGTCCATCGATGATGGACTTGGGTTTTGAGGAAGGAACACGCTGGTGGATTCGTCGGCGTACAACCAACATAGGGGACACAATTTACTTAGCTTCGGGCCTCAGAGGGAAAACCCAACATGTTGCTTTTCGGTTCTTTATTGATGATGATGATTACAGAGGTTCCTTGATGGGTATGGAGATGTATTGTAGCTAGAGATCCTGTTCTACGGTAGCTCTCTCTCCAGGTTGCAAGTTTTCATCCTCGTCGGTCCCTACTGGCCATTATAAAGGACGCCATATCTCAAGACCCCGATCCGGTTATACGTTACGGTTCCCTTGTATGGGATAGTTCTTGTGCCACCCCCTGGTTCTTGGGTTTTGGCTGCCAATGCTTCTTGGGCCTTGTGGACCCCCTGTTGGACCGCATGGGTATGGTAATAAAGGGTACCCGGTAGGGTATACCCACATCTCTCTCTCTCTCTCCCCCCTCTCTCTCACATCTGCTTCTTCTTTGCTCACGCCACGTGAGCGCATGTGTGGCGTGATCCAATGTCACCTTCTACCCGCTCCCCAACTTTTACGCTTCTTTGTCCCTCTAGTTTCTTTTCCTCCCCTCCCCTTTTCTTTCTTTCCTTAACACACATGAAGGTCCCTGACGGAAGCAGAACCATTTTTCTCTTGTTCTTCTTTTTGGTCCAATCTCTTTGAATTGGCACATGTCACACGGAAGGATATCCAGGGCCTTTTTGCCCAAATCTGCAAAAGTGCGCTTGCATAGTAAATTATCCTTTCTTTATGATGTCGCAATGGAAGTATCAGTAATGTTTTTTATGAAAAATCGAACATAAATGTATCAAAAGGTCTATGATAAGGGGTATAAATATGATGCACATCATGTGTGCCAATTCGTTTCAAGAGAACATATGCTCCTATATTTACACGCGAATTTTTGTCACAATTTTTTCGCATTTTGACTTTTTTTTGGTAAAGAGAATATATGCTCCTAAGATCACAAGTGAATTTCTGAGGTTTCTTTGAAGGGGTTGGAAAATTTGGATTTGTTTTTAGTAGGAATGGGGTATTTTTTTACTATAGGAATATATGGAGAAATATAAATTTTTAAAGGGATTTCTATTTTCGTGCCCTCAGGTCCTTAGTTGTACTCAGTTTTCCCCAGCTCCTTAGTTTTTCCTCAGTTTTCCCCAAGCCCTTGTCTGAACCGCAGAAGGAGCTCGGACGGAAGGAATCCGTTAAGTTGACCGTTCCGTGCCGACGAGTGGGGTCGTGTCGTTTGTGGGGTCGCGTCGTGTGGGACCGCGTCGTGTGGGGCTGGTAGGAAGGGACCGCGTGGGACAGGACGAGGCCGTGTTTGTGTGGCCGTAGCGTGTGGGGCCGTAGCGTGTGGAGCCGTGTGGGTCCGGGACGGGGGCACGAGTGGTTTCTGTCTCTTCCGCCCGGATTAGCAGTTTTCAATGTACCTTTTTCCTCTCTATCGCTCGATCTCATTCATATTTGATAGCCCAAATTGGTAGCAAATCTAGAGCAGCTTCTCCTTCTGTTTTTTAACGCCATTCATTTCTTTATGCCTTCGTTTTTACCCAATCAGGTAGGAAATCTAGGGCACAAATCCGGAGAAAAATATAGGATAAGCTGCATACAAGCAACCAACATAGCATAGATATATTCAGGACAGATCCAAAAGTAGTACCGATAGATCCAACATAAGCTACAATTTACATGAAATTAAGCTGCTCTACAGATAGAGCAGTCACATACAGAGAGTGCAGTAGGCACGTTCAACGCCTCCAGGTAGCGCGTGTGACTCGCTTGGAGGTTGCGCAGGTGAATCCCAAGTGCTTTGTGTTTGGCCATGTACGCATGCACGTTCACGGTCCTTCCAACGCTAGCGCCACATCTGCCAATGGATTCAGCGATGGTTCACCGGGGAGTTGAAGTCGGTGGCGCGGAGGTTCCTCGTTGCGTAAGGGGCACTTGTAAATGCCTCGAGCAAAAGGGCCATCGTAATGGCCGGACTACGGCCTCTCGAGGACGTGACGAGTCTTGGTGTGGAAGGACTCGTCGTCGCTCGTCGATGTCGCCGCTCCGCACCTGTCACGTAGCACCAAAGATCGTGCAAAAAACACGGAGTCAATTGCAACGATGATGGAACAGAGAGTGAACAAAAAATCATGCATGATAATATGGGCTCGAAAAAAAGAGGTAGCCTCGGTTACATTGGACACACTTATATCCAGGATTTGAGTCGACAAACCAAAGATCATGCACAACAAATTTGTACACACCAATTGTTTATCGACCAAACCCTGAATCAATTTATGCCCAAATATTCATCATCATCGGCACAAATCTTAAACAAAAGCAAATCACAAACACTAATAACGCAAGATCTAACACAAAAGGATCGAACTAGGAACAGACGTAACAGTAATAACGCAAGATCTAACAAAAAAGGATTGAACTAGGAATGGACGAACCGTAATAACGGTAGATCTAACACAAAATGATTGAAATGAGATAAGAACAAGGGAACAAAGGGTTACCTCCGGCTCGTTGTCGACGATGGTGGTGTCGTAGGGGTTCTCCGGCGCGTCGTACTCGCACCGGTTCGTACGGGTCCCAATCGACGGGGACCGGACCGGTGGCGGCGGCCGATGCGCCGGCTGCTACGTTGGAAGCAGCGACGGGGGCCCGGACGGGGGCGGCGGCCGATGCGCCGGCTGCTACGTTGGAAGCAGCGACAGGGGCTCGGACGGGGCGGCGGCCGATGCGCCGGCTGCTACGTTGGAAGCGGCGACGGGGGCCCGGACGGGGGCGGCGGCCGATGCGCCGGCCGCTACGATGGAAGCAGCGACGGGGGCCTCGGACGGGGCGGCGGCCGATGTGCCGACAATGGGCATCTCATTCTTCTCCATCGCCGGCGGTATTCTTCGGGGTTTTTTCTTCGGTTGTGGAGAAGATGATGGGACAGAGAGGCGGTTGCGAGTGAGCCGCTGAGAACGTGCGTCGAGGGAGAGAAAGAGGGGCTCTATAAAGACGAAGGTGGCGTGTACCGCAACACGCGTCCGCTATGCACGGCAACACGCGTCCGCTATGCACGGCTGCAGCGTGCACCGCTACCCGAGTCTAACCCCGGGACGTTTGGTGTACTCGGTTATAACCTCGGGCCTTATACAGAAATTTTATCCGTACTCGGTTTTCCCCTCGAGGACTTAGACCGGCAAGTGCAATATACTCAGTTTTACCCTCAAGTAGCTGGTCAACGGAGAGTCAACAAATGAGATTAACATAGCTAATTGAGTCATTTCATGCGCAAAAAAATCCAAAAAAATAAAAACATAGTGGCAACTACTCATGGAGTCTTCCTACGCAACCTCGCCACCTAGAAAACCTTAACAAACATATATAAATCAAGTTTTACCACAAATTGCCACTTCTCGAATCACTAGTGTAGCTATGAAGATGCATGGTTTTCCACCCAAACCCCTTTGCAAAACATCTTTCCCAAAACATAGTTTGTCTAAATGATGCCATAATTGTCACACTCATGTATATTTGAATTGCAAATAATTTGATGTAGCCCAATATGAATTATATTGTACAAAACACACATTTTTCATTTTGTAATTCTTTTGTTTGAATCCCTTAGTCTATTTACTATTTATGTGCCCTTGGATTCTTAGTACTACTTAGTTTTGCCCTCAAGTACTGTCACAAATGCTCTGAGAAGCCCAAACTTATCCTGATTGGTTGAGCCGTTGTCACACGGATCGACTCCACGAGCCGTTGATCCACTGATCTAACGGGCAGTATACCCCTATCCGTCTCTTCGTGGCAACCTCTCTCTCTCTCTCTCTCTCTCTTCGTGGCCACCCATCTCTCTCTCTCTCTGTCGGTGGAGAATGCAATGACGAGTTTGTCACTTAATATATAGTTTGGGATATAGTATTGGTATTTTGAAACGGCCTAAAAGTGGTATAATTTTGTTATAAACATGAGGCATACATTTTTGCGGATTTCGGCGATTGCATTATTTGTCACCCCTATAACAATTATCAACTATCTTTAGCTGTCCTTTTCTTTTAGGGAATATAGTTTGGGATATGGTATTGGTATTTTGGAAAGGCCTAAAAGTGGTATAATTTTGGTATAAACATGAGGCATACATTTTTGCGGATTTCGGCGATTGCATTATTTGTCACCCCTCTAACAATTATCAACTATCTTTAGCTGTCCTTTTCTTTTAGGGAATATAGTTTGGGATATGGTATTGGTATTTTCGAAAGGCCTAAAAGTGGTATAATTTTGGTATAAACATGAGGCATACATATTTGCGGATTTCGGGGATTGCATTATTTGTCACCCCTCTAACAATTATCAACTATCTTTAGCTGTCCTTTTCTTTTAGGGAATATAGTTTGGGATATAGTATTGGTATTTTGAAACGGCCTAAAAGTGGTATAATTTTGTTATAAACATGAGGCATACATTTTTGCGGATTTCGGCGATTGCATTATTTGTCACCCCTCTAACAATTATCAACTATCTTTAGCTGTCCTTTTCTTTTAGGGAATATAGTTTGGTAATTTCGGTGAATGCACACACTAACTTTGAAAACAACTACAAGTACATGTAACTGAATAATGGATTTGTAACTAGGTATCCCTTGTAACAACTTCTAGCGCCCGGTGAGCAATGATAAGAATCCGATCGTAATTATACAACGAAAAAAACAACCAGCCATCGATTAGCTTGCTTCTTCAACTCGATCAGCTGCATTAACTCGCTTGTTCATTTTCTTCAGTTCTCCCTTCACTTCCACCAGTTCCGCATTGGGAGCATTAGGCATAATCGGAAGGTCCCTAATCGGAACGGCTCCTCTCTCCGCCGCATTCTCTACAGACAAGTCCCCCCCCTCCCAAATTGCGCCCCCAATAGCGCCAATTGATTCCTCGCAACCGAAGCCTCCGAACGTACACATCGATCCACTCGAAATGCCCGCATTTCTTCAAGATCTGAAAACAACAACGTGAACCCTAAATCCCAAATTCGAGGGAATAACAAGAAAATCGAGAGAAAACAGAGAAATTGGAGCGAGATCTAACCTTATCCCCTCTCTATATGGCAAGCTCTCGCATGCAACGAACTCACGTCCACGGTTTCCGTTCTCGTCCGTCTTACGGATCGACCGCTTCGGAGGCTCCCGGCGTGGGCGGTCGAGGCATCTTGTCAAAGGCACGGGTCCATACTCGCGGCCATGAAGAACGGAAGGTCGAAGAGAAACTAGACATCACCCGCGTGCCGGAGAAGGGCTGCCGCTGGCGGAGAAGAAGAACAATGGGGCGCGGAGAAAGAAAGGGGAAGCAATGGCACGGGCGCGGGGCTAGCTCGGGCTCCCATTTTGCAACGGTCACCTGGGTAAGCTGTGGGTCCGGCGCGCTCACGTGGACAAGTTGTGGGTCCCACGATGATCTGGATAAGTGGAGACGTGTCCACCGCGGGGCACCAACAGCGGCCCCACTTGCCAGCACCAACCAACGTCAACTAAACGGGATTCCTTCCGTCCGACCTCTTTCTGCGGGTTATAGACAAGAAGTTGGGGAAAACTGAGGAAAAACTAAGGAGCTGGGGAAAACTGAGTACAACTAAGGACCCAAGGGCACGAAAATAGAAATCCCATTTTTAAAATATTGCATGATGGTATACAAGTGGATATCAAGGCGGCTTCACAAAGAGATCTTGCCAACATTGGATTAGCAAATTTTGGTAATAACAAATATATATGCCAAATTTGAATCAAAATAGTTGTAATACAAAGAACTAATTTTGGGGTGTTGCAATTTGCTTCCTTCGGAAAAAAATCATAGAGATTGTTTGGTTTGTAGAATAGAAACTATTGTGTTTGCGTTTGTCGTATACTATGCATGCAATTTCAATGGGAAATTTCTATTGGGTCTAACCTCATATAAATCATTTTTTGTTTTAATGAAAACTATGGCATAAATATTATTCTTTAGTTATTCCTATTGTGCAACGAGACGATATCTATTACAAATTTATGATTTCAATTTTTGTAGGCTTCAACATGTCATGGCATCCAATTCTTAAGTTCTTTATATTCCTACATTTTTAAAAAACCCTTAAAGCTTGTAGACTCATTATACATTGAAAAATGTGATGTTACTGCTGAAGATACTTACACTATGATGAGTAGTCTGAGTCTATAAGAGCAATTCCAATAGTATATCCAACTGTTAGCTATAACAAGATGTCATATCATTTGTAGTCATCATATAGCTAATATGTACAATAGTTGGCTATAAGAATATAGTACTTTACTAATATATGGCCCACATTTCACTCTCACAAGGTGCCTAGGAGCACGTGCAAGAGCTGGCTATTGCATAGTAGCCTACCTCCCTTCTCTCTCCTCCAACTCACCTAAAATATATTATTTAATGTCTTATAGTCAGCTGACTGGACTCTATTGTACTTGCTCTAAGTAGCCTGCGAACTCAGCCTACCGATGTCTCGACAAACAAGCTGCCTAGCCGGATGGACTTAACAATAGGTAATCAATCATGAGCCGTCTCTATGTAAAGATCAACTGACATTTGATCAGCTAAATGAATTAGTGCGACGAATTGCTATCTGAGCTTGTTTGCGTACTCCTTCAGTTTATAATTATCCCGTGTTTTAGATTTAGTTAAAATAAAATTTTGTAAACTTTGATTAAATGTTTAGAAAAAATATTAACACTTATAATATAAAATATATTGGATTAGAATCATCATAAACTATATATTTATCAAATTATATGCATCTGATATTATGAATGTTCATTTTTAATTAAATTTTACAAATTTTAATTTTGACTAAACTTAAAATGCGAGGTAATTATGGAGTATGGTGTGGTAGTTTTTTGTTACCAAACTAAAGTGATATGAAAGTTCAAATTTAGCTTGAAAAGTGGTGATTTTATGCTACTAACTCGCAAATAACGTGACCAAGTCAAATGGAAGAAACTTCGGAAGTAAAACACTACACCATTTTTAGAGAAAATTAAACGGTGCATTAATGGACACATGATGGTAATATACTTAATACGGTATTGCGCATATCTGGGAAGCGTTGAATGACAATTACGAATATAAAGTAATTCCTGATATGAAAAATCAATCTAATTAATTATTTACTGTCTATATAAACAGTGTCAAAGGAATAATCTGCATCAACACGCAGTGGCAGAACTAGAGCAGAAGAAACAAAAGGTTACTTATACCATCTCGTCATGGCGTTCTGCAAGAGCAACACAAATGCTTTGTGCATTGTAGCCCTCATGGTCATGACGCCCACTGCGGTGTCTTCTTTTCGTGTACAGAATGAGCATAATGGTGATGTTCTTTACCTTTCTTTCTGTGCATAAATCATTGTTTTTTTGTGTGTGAAACGTTTATGTACATATACTTTGTGAAATCTGAATGTGTTGACGAATTTTGTGTGCAGCTTACTGCGCTAATCTTCAGAATTGCAGTCAGCCGGAGTGCTTTAACCAGTGCACACACGAAGATGTACCAGCGGACAAGGCATATTGCAGGAAGCCAGACGAATGCTGCTGCCCGCTTCCTGAACCCCGCAGCGACATAGGAGATAACATGACTGCCTCGTCAGCTGCTGCTAGGCTGTCATAATATATACTAGATTTAGATGTGCGCCTTGGCGCACGATCCCGTGAAACTCGTGTCGATTCACACTTTATATATCGATTGTAAAAATTCCGTGAAAAAATGATAATATGTTTCTTAGGTAATAGAAAATGAAGTCAATAGGATGAACTTAGGATAAAACACGGAAAATTACAAACAGAAATATTTTATCATAGAAAACAATGTGGTAGCTTTTTTTTAATCGGCATTGTGCTTAGGTTACAGGATAATGATGTTATGTATGAAAGTTGATAAGCGTACAATTCCCTAACACGTAACTCTTACCATCGTGCATACAGAAAAATACCACTAACAGATAATCCAGACAACATCCCTCACTCTCCCTCCGAACTCTGAAGCTCCGTCTCTCTCTCTCAATAATTCTACTCCCTATGCTCCATCCACTGCTACCCGTCAGCGCCACCTATTTCCTCCCGTGGGTGGCACTCCGTGCCCCATTCTATTCGATTAGTGCAGTTCGTTTCTTCATTTGGGGCTGATTTCGATTGATCGCAGCGACCTTCGGGAGGCCATACTCATAGGTCGCAACTAAACAACAATGAATTTTATTTCGTTGAAAGGAGGAATATGGCGACATGGTAATTCGGCTAAACAGGGGCACACAATGGCAATATGGTTCTCAATACACATTGAAGCTTTGCATATTATCGTTGATGTTTGATTATTTTCTGTTCGTAGCTATCTAGAGTTTCGGTTTTGTCATCACAGTATGTTTGTATAATGATCAAATTGTGTTGGTCGGAAAGAAGGAAGCGTAGTTTGTTCGCCAATTTAGTTATTGTTTGGAAAGGATTTAACAACGAAGTAGTAGAACACATGCATTGTAAGAGCAAGCATGCATGTAGTACAACGCTAGCCGCATGTTGTGTCGCTCAAACGAAAAAAGAAAAAAAAATATCACAAAATCTTACAATATTCTAAGCGACCTAGTTAGCAATGTGAGCTGCTTAATTCGGTCGCTACCTAGATTAAAAAAAAAGCAAAGACTATGCTACCGTCTTTTCCTCTCCAACACCAGACGCTTGTGGTGGACGCTCTAGGATACTCACGGGCCTACCCGAACTGACACCTATTCCTCCCTCGCTCACTCCCCTGAAGCTCCGTCCCTTTCTCGGCCAGCTGCTGCTTCACATAAGCTACCATGGATCCCCACCAGCTGCTGCCACCGCCGCCTCCCTAACATGCGATGTACTTGGCAACCTTGTTGTCGTCTCCGTCGCAATAGCTACTGCCGCCACGGGCGTTGCTCTCTGCTACCCTTCCCCGTCGTTGATTGCACCTAAAGGAGCCCCGGTCGCTTGAATATACGACTCCTCTGCCACGCCATCTTCGGCCACGCCGGGCCATGGCCGCTCGCGCCCGCGCCCGCCCCCACGCAGCTCACCAAGCCGGGCTCCTCGGCGAGCAGAACAGCTGCCCACGAGGGCAGCGCAGAGGTGGACGACGGCGGGTCGGTGTGCCGAATTGACCTGGTATGGATATTTCCCCTTTGTTTTCTCCTAATTGTGTGCATCCCGTCACATTGAATTTCGCTCCATCGGTGGATTTCAATTTGAGTGCAGCAAAGTCTGTATTCCTCCTAGCTAAGAATACGCACATGCAGCGATTCCGTTGTACTGGTCATCATCGGCGTGAATCGCTGAGTCGGAGGCTTCTACAACTGCAGCTGCTGCCTTCTGGTTTATTGATTTAGCTTGTTTCTATTTTAGGAGAGATTGTGTTTATTAATTTAGCTATGGAAGGCTTCTTGAGATTCAGCTCGATTCGTTTAAAAAGTTGGGGAAAGAAGTTGCACGACCCTTGAATTCTTTTTAAAACAATAGTCCTCATCAATATAGAGCAAGAACGTCTGTCATTTACCAGTTTCACTCAAACCCGGACATGCACATTTGATTATCAGGAGTTCTGTGTTTAAAAAAGAACCTATATGTAAGTACAATTTCTGTCCAAAAAAAAGTAAGTACAATCAAGTATCCACTGTTGGGTGATAGGAAGCGCCAGTTAACTGTACTGATATGCACTTATATGAACTCAACAGTATATGAAAACATTAATATCCCTTTGTAGTAGGCATGATAGGAAACGAAGAGAGGTACTTTTTACAATTATAGAGAGATTGTTGAATGTCGATATTACGGTAGTCCAGCGGTACTCCATATTTTTATTTTTATTTTGCAAAAAAGCAGTACTCGATATTAACTAAGTGTTTTTCCTTCGAGCTAACATAGAATACAGTGCTAGATAAGTGTCTTATATTTTCCATTGCAGGTCCTGGACAAAATACTTGCTTCTAGGCCGATTCTTTGGTTTCCTGGTATATACACGCTTCTCGCCGGTTGATCTCTGGTATGTCCAAACTTCAATATAACCCTGTTTAGAATAAGTATCTGAAGCTTCATTGTTGTGGATTGCCAACTAAGCTAACACTGCATCATTTAAAAAAAATACATTTTTGTAAGTACGCTAGCAGACCATGAAAGATGAAACCATACCATAATATTCAAATGAACATAAGAATCAAATATTCAAATTGCAGTACATGGAAATTATACACATTTAACTTTGCTTCCCAAACTCAAAACATAGATTAATGAGCTGCACTTTATTTCTTCAAAACATAACACTTTAAATATTACTTTTCAATAAGTCAGATTTTCACACTATCTACTTATCTAAACAAACTACTTCAGGACGAATAGAAGTTTTCTATTTAAATGTTCAGCAACGTTTCTCTTGAATATATCAAATAAATATTGAAATTTTTTCATACGAACGATCCACTTATAGCCTAAAATAGGTACATAATGCTTAGTATCAATGCAACCTAACCATGAATGCTAAATTAGGGCAGCTAGTTAAAATCTCCCTACCATTTAATTGAGCTACAATGCATATAACATCTACTATTCGGGCTTTGAGAATATATCGCGCCATATGGTTTATTTTTCCATATATGCCCGAGTACAAAAATAATTCTAAAGAAAATTCTTAAAGTATGACGAACTATAAACAAAAAGATTGTCCATGGTTTAATAGATACCTCATTTTTATTTTCCTTATTCCCACAAACCTTGTTTAGTCCAAGGCTGCCTAGCACAAACTACATGAGAAACAACATAACATGTAAGCTCTCTCCCTCTCCCCAATTGCTCAGCGACAATCTAATTCACATGTATTAAGCATGCTTTGATGTGTTTGGTCTTTTGCCGTTTCTCCGTTCTAAAGATGAGTATCTCACCTCTAAAAGGGGTGGTGCTTACGGACAGGACCCAATCAGGTGCGGTCGGCCCAACAACAGTCAGGTACTTGTCCAATTGCCTGTCAACAAAAGTGCACAGTCAAACTCAAATAGTTACAACGATGTGAAGTCAATGTCCCATCTAGCCAAACCACTCAAACTGAAATAGCTGCTGCATACGAAAATTCAAAGTTGAATAACTTCACCCATACGGAGATCAAAGATTCATAATTTTGCATTGTACCCATTAAAAAGATTATAGGTATATTACTGTGCAATGGTTACTATAGAATTAACAACTGCTTCGCACCTCTTCATTTAAATAAATATATGGATAAAATCTCGAACTGAAATAGTGGCTGCATACTAAAACTCAAAGCTGAATAACTTTACTCGTATGGAGATCAAAGGGTCATATTTTTATATTGTACCCATTAAAAAGATTATAGGTATATTACTGTGCGATGGTTACCATAGAATTACTACTGCTGCTTCTGCACCTCTTCCTTTAAATAAATATATGGATAAAATCTCAAGCCACAAGGGCTTAAAGATTGCACCTAAGCAATGCAGAATACTGGGGAAAGAGCTACATTAGCTATGCTGGTCATTTTGCCAAAAACACCATAATGTGTGAAGTTAGTCCTATCTGGTAGCACTGCAATCCTAGATCTGCATGGACAACAGTTGGTAGAACAAAGGGAATTAATGCGAGAACAAATATTTTACCATCAAAAAAATCTAGAGGTGTTAATTAGCACTACCATATGCAGTAAATTCAGTAGTTGAAAATGGAAAGAGGAACACAGCGAGAATCTAACCTATTAATGAAGATATGATATGTCGTTTAGGTGAAGCGCTGAGAAAGCAACTCTAAGAAATCTGAAGTCAACACATTCGCAGCCAAGGATCTCTTGGAGTCTGGAATCACATAGTATTGATGTGCTCAAATCATGCTATGCGAATGAAATACAACACTAATGGATTTCATGCATCTCAATTAGGCTGGGTAGAAACTCCGAGTCGACATACAGCACAAAGAGGAGCCTGGTGAAGGGCAGACACCTGTAGCGGATATAGAACCATGGGAGGAAAATTTGATTTCCATGTGCCTAGCTGCATAAATCATCTCTGAATTCCTTTTCTATGCTAAAGAAAAAACTTATAGTGTTCTGAATTTTAGATTCAGTTTGCCTAATACACTGAATTTTGTTCATTACGCCCGTATGAATAAGGTGAAACTGAAAAGTCAAAGTAAAAAAACTAAACAACACAGAGACCATAGCTTGCTAACAATGAAGTGCAAAATTCAGCAACGACACACATGCAGTTCCCAGGCCATGCGTATCACACACAAGACACCAACCAAACATGCTACTGGATTCAGTTTGACTTTATCTAGATGCAAGTTGGTAGCCATAAAATGCACATGCCGGCTATAGCAATAAACCAAAAATAAGTAATTTCGAGTGAACCGTAGACAAATAGTGAACTGCATAAACAAATTAATGAAAGATAGTATGTAGTGATGCAAAAAAAGAGAAAAGGCTACCTATATCTTGCTATCCAGGCATGTAGGTCATTGTATACTCTTCTTTTCATTCTGTAGAAGACCTTGTGCATCAACTCCTCAAGGATTCTCCCGCACCTGTAAAGACTTGCTTCAGTTCCTTTGAATAAACTGTCATTTTTTATAACTGAGACTCAAAAAGTACATCCTAAATCTCTAGAAAGTATTATTTAAGCAAGTTTGAAACTACTATCAACTACTTTAGGAACGCGAGGTGAGGCCCGCTGGCTAATTTACTTCAGGAAACAACTCAATTCTGATACTTTTCCCTATCTCTCCTGAACCAAAAGATCAAAAAAAATACAGAAAATTAAATAGATGGATACATCAGCTATTTTTAAAGGGAACCAAAGCAAAGTTCGCTTAATGTAATTAATTAAAATATCTAGGCAACTACTAAGAAAGAGGCTGCTATCTCACTATGCACAATCGTAGCTTGTCACATTACAGAAGCGAGGTTAAAGACCATGATCAACGGAGGATGATTCATCTATGCATGGACATTGTTTTAACAAATCATCTTTATCGGTTCAGCCAATGAACTATGATTAACCAATTTCCTTAACTCTTTCTACTAAGAAACTTTTGTAAAAAAAAAGGGAGCTCATAATGTGCTTTCTTTCATAGATCAAATAGCTGCAGGTTCCTTTTTGTGGGGAGGATACGTACCTGATAGCCTGCAAAAGGTCAACAATCTGAAATCTTTAAGCCAAGTAAACTTCATATACCTGCTGCAGATTTCATATACACCACCAGTGCAATGCTACACTTTGTCGAACTCGACATAGAATAATACATGAAGAGGAAATCCATACAATACAAAATCATAGTCAAGCAATCGGAGACATGCTCCCGCACATGCTAATCAGTGGCGTGTCTCCTTGGCTTTGGTTTCCTCGCTTCTCTTTGATGAACCTGTACAAAGTTTAGAACATTGACATCAACCCTCAAAATTAAATTTAGAAAAACAATAAGAACTAAAACCTAGGAATAAGACGACAAGGAACTGTAACGTTACCAATCTAAAAAAGTTGGTCCAATAACTAATGGTGACCACGTACTTCAACTAATATTATCAAAGCACTCTTATACGCGCATCCTGGTATGCCAATACATGCTTAGCTCCATGATTTCAATACAGTTGCTAATTTACCAGAGGGGCGCTTTCGATGACACTTGCAAGTAAGAAACAAAAACTGCAGCCAGGGAATTAATGAAATGTGCTAGCTAGGTACAGAGAAATCATTGTCGCCCGTAGAGTAGCAGATAGTTAAGCCAAATTAGAAATACGAGGTGCTAATTAATGAATGCCAAAAAAGTGATTCTAATGACATGGGAATATCCTTGTCGTAGTAAGAACCTCCCCGCCAGAATGGATGTAAACCTCTGTCCTTAGATGTTCATCTGAGCTTTAACTATTATTGAATATCTAAAAACATATTTGTGTTATGACTTATGAGTCTCAGTCATATTATGATCTCAAAAGTCTCAAAATTGCACCAGTGGAGAGAATATATAAAGAGGAAGGATACCTGACTGCACATATTTCCAAAATATTCCCTCAGCCAAAAGGTTTGCATAACAGTTGAAGTGGAAAAATCTGTAGCAAATTGATACTGCACATGACAGAAAGATATTAGAATTAAATAAATATGATAAATACTTCAATAGATACATGAAAACTTCTGGACATAGTTAGTCACACATCTTATCACAGCCTGTATTGGCCAAGACATTCCCAAAAGCTTCTAGGGATAATTGTGCTTCATGCCTAGGTGAACCAGGAAGAACAACACATTCATTGTTAGTGAGAAGGGATAGAAGTATAGAATATAAGCTCACATGAAATCTCTCTCCTTAACATCCTGGTACGGTGGAGCATAAATATAACATATCTTAGCAAGGATTTTAATCGAACACCTAGTCATAGACAAACCAGATTTGCATAAGCAAAGATGAGATGTTCTAGCTTCTAGGGGCTAAATCAGATAGGAGTTTGGCTGCACTTTTACCTTGACCTTGACCTTTTATGAAATAAAATTGTGGAGGGCAACTATGGAGATGCACCTGGATTAGTAGGGAGAGATAAACCCGTGAGTTCGGAGTCCCATGCGATTATAATTGACCCGCATCTAGCGCTGGAAAAAATGAAACAAGTATCTTATTACTGAAAAAAATCCATAATTTAGCAAAGCATCAAAGCCCATTGTGTAGGTATAAACTAAAGCAAGATAATAAATTAATGGAAAATATTACTTGAATTCTTTGTAGCAAAAGGACATTCAATATCCAAATAATCTGAGTCACCAAAATCATTACAACCATGCAGTTGGCTTATTCTAGTAAAGTACATTGCTGCGACATATAATGGAAAATCCACTATTGAAACCAAAATTTTACCTTCACCAGCACACAATATTTCGGTATGCAAAACATGATTTTTGTATCGAATCGTAGGTAGCCACCACCAGGAACTTCCTGTTAAATTGATTTCTTGGTCAAATAATTAGCAGGCCATCACCACCAAGAACAACCCTGGGGCACAACAGCACCTGCATGAGAACACAAAAAATGTCTAATATCAAACATCGACAAAGCAATGGATGGTCTGAACGGAATGCCAAATAAACCAGCAAGGAAAATTTAGAAGGCAGAGATTAAACGTTAGCTAATCGGCCACTGTAACCGAGAAAATATACTGGCATCTTATTTTACCTGGAGATGAAACATGAGCTAATTGATCACTTTATCAAACACTATGTAAGCAATAGAAACGGATCCGGAAACCAAAACGTGATGTTCAGCCAGGTTAAATCTAGACCGGATGATCTAAAATATCTAGTCACCTAGTTTTTTAGCTTTTCTGAGAGTAATGACCATCAAAAAAATCGAGGGAACATTTTAGACGTGATGATTATTAATGAAAACATATAAATAGGAACGTGATGGTTTACCTAGATGCAAGATCCTACATACTGCGGATCTGTTTTCAGAGGACTTTGGGAAGCAAAAAAAAATCCTCTTTAAATAACATGAGGAAAAGTGTGCTGATAGGTAGAGGGGTGTGCTACAGACCTGTAGGTGGACGTATTCTTGATGTTGAGAACGGCTGCAGCCGATGCCCGCATCCCTGCCTCGCCAGAGCCGACGAACACCGAGGCAAGCGCGTCAGTGCTAGCCAGAGCCGAGGCCGCCACGGCGAGGACCTTGTGGTTTAGCACCAAACCCCCACAGCTCGTCCTTGGCCTTGATGAGCGGGAGGACGCGGCCAACAGCTCGCCGGAGAGGAGACCGGTGGCGAGGAGCGGGAGCTAGGGAGGCGGCCACGAGGAGCGGGAGCTGTGGTGGCGGCGGCTGCGAGAGGGATTGGGGAAGACTGGGATAGGGTTGGTTCTCTCGTGTTGATTGGTTTAATTGGGCCTGTGAGAGATATTTTGGGCCGGACCAATCCTCAAGTGACACGTGGCCCAATTCTCAGAGACGAAGCCAAGCCACTGCCCAACCCACGCACGCGAGGTGGCCTATCGTGGATAGCCTCAAAGGGCTCCATGAGGGTGCACCGTTCATACCTTTAGACTCCTTGGTCGTGTACTTTCTGCTTGCACAATGCAGAGTAGGGGTGATAGTAATACTCTATGCATATGTGTCGTGTTAGCTGTAGCGGCTGAATACTCAGGGCTTCAGGGGAACGGTGCCTACTTGCTTTCATAAAGCTGCACCGTTCGGTGCATGAAGAATACTGATACACGACATGATGCAAGACAAAGGAGGGGATTTGTTTATTGCCGGTGATTCAAATCATGATGTTATCATTGGAGAGAATGATGTGCATTCCATGTCATGCAACACTAGCATGGTCTGCATTTTGCAATGCTCATTCTTATAGATGGTTCCGGAGTCATACACGGGTCCAGAAAGACCTAACTTGTAATTGGATGGTTAGAATGATAATGGTACCCAAGCCCACACCCTGGATTTGATGTTTTTGTGTATCATAAAAAGATGGAATATTATTTTAGTGCGAGACAATGTTTTCATCAATAACGGTGTGTTTATGGTGACTTCGTTAATCTCAAAATATGTCAGATTAAGTCTCTTGAAGATGCTTATAGGAGTTTATTTATATATATGGATGAGTGTATGTACGTATTTGTGAACGTCTATCTCTTCTATGTTTTGCAAAAAGGAACACGGTGTCGACACACAGGATGAGCAAATGACCTATTTATATATTGCCGGTGGTCTCAAATCATGATGTTATCATTGCAGAGAATGCAAAGAATGCACACATGTCAGCTAAAACTAATGTATATGCTCTGCATTTTGGAGTATTCATTCTCATATACGATTCCAGACTCTAGACTCAAGACACAAACAGGGTTCAGGAAGAGAGAAAAGATAGCATGCATCGACTAGTGCACTGCATTTCCTTTCCCTCCATCAAACGCAAAAGCTAGAACGAGGGACTGGGTGTACATACTCAGTATTGATTTCTAGCTACTGTTTGTCAAAATGTAGTATAGTGTTATATTTTTCTACATATTTGATCAAACTTCACATCATTTGATTAAAAAAAACTGATGGACGGAGAAACCATTTCACATCTCGCGTGACCCTGCGCAAGTGATCGAGATGCAACCCTAGTGCTGCCTCTTGTCGCCCCCCTTCCTCCAACGCCCCTGGTGAGCACCGTCCGGCAAAGCCAGTGCGGTGTAGGCGGCAGGATCTCCTGTACCTGATGCTGGAGCGGTCCCACGGGAGGGTGTCGGTGGTGGCAGTGTGACTATGGAGAGTACGACCGACAGCGACGCAATGCGATTTCCCGGTGACGTGTGCCACTCCCGCGGGAGGCACGACTGTGGTGCATTCTCCTGCAGGGCGTACAAAGGCCGCGGTCTACGGAATGGTGATGTATAGGAGACGCCGCCGATGATGTCTAGCGGCAAAACATGGCTACAAGGGGCGGTACGGGTTTGACGGTGGACTGTCGCAATGGTCATGGCACTGCAGCGCAGCGGCAGAGCAAATCAAGCTTGATCTGGACTGGGGCTGAAGAGCCCTACATGCGGCAGCCTCGGAAGGTGGACCGCGCAAGCGACTCTACGACAGGCAACGTGGCGGTGGTAATTGTCTTTCTCTTTGGCCATGTGGATGGCGAGGAGCGGGCGGCGAGGAATCCTGGTGGTAATGGTGCTTCAGCAATGGTAGCTCCCGAATCGCGTTCTGGAAGTCTTACTTGGGGATAGTGGGCAGTTCCGAAGTACCGGGAGTAGCGAAGGTCTGGGAGGAAATTTAGTGACCTACCTGTGTCGTATCCCTCTTGGCGGCGGCGTTGTGGGTACCTTTGCTTTGTTAGGGCTACGTGGGGGCGGTGCTTCGCCGTCTCTATCTTCACGATGACGGTGCGCTGCACTATCACCCTCTTGAGGGCATATCCTCGTGGAGCTCCTGTTTATCTCGATCTCATTATGGTGGCAAGTTAGGGTTTTCATGTTATTTTTAATCTATTTTGTAAGATTGTCCCTCCATCATATTTTTTTATATAATATTGATTTGGCCGTTTGAATTTATTTATGGAACGGATGGAAAGACTGTTCTGAGGAAGCGATAGACGGAGTAAGGCTGGTCATAGTGGGGAGTACTTAGACTAGTAACATATGCCATGTTACTAGTCTAGGTTACTACCTTTATAATGGCTAGTAACTTATACGTGGTGTCATGCATTGTATCATTTAATATGTTATAGACTCATCTTGCCTTGAGGTGTGTGATGTTATGGTAACATAGCTAGTTACCACTTCACCCTCTTTCTTCATTTATTAGCATACCATATCATCAAAATGCCTAAGATATGTGATGTTACTAGCTATGTTACTCCACTATGAGCAGTCTAAGGGCATCTCCAGCGGCGCGACACATTTTAATGTTCGCGAGCGTTCGTTTGCGTCGCGCCGCGGACGCTAAAATGACCGTTTTTGTCCGCGCGTCCGTTTGCGTCTGGGGGCTGCTCTAGCGGGACGGCGCATTTATTTTTTTCCTTATTTTTTTCCTCTACTCCATTTAAACATAGTTCCAAATATTATATATTGAAACATGGTTTTACACAAACTAATACATAATTGGGAACATGGTTTACACAAACTAATACATAGTTTGAACCATGGTTGACACAAATAAAACATTGGAAAATGAGGAAACCAGTTGTGGTGATTTCCGTATGTTCGCTGCCAAGAAAGAACATTCGAGGGCACACTCAGTCACCCAAACTGGAAAATCCAGCGGGAGATGGTGCCCTTGTTGGTTCTACCGAGGAAGAACAGACAGAAACCTCCACTACTGGCTTCGTCTGGCCCGTAGCCAGATTCGCTGCAAAGAAAGAACACTCTAAGTTCTAACTATCGGTGTCCGAGCCGGATTCGCCGATGTGGTAGTGCCTGCGGCAGGCTGTTGATACGTCTCCGACGTATCGATAATTTCTTATGTTCTATGCCATATTATTGATGATACCTACATGTTTTATGCACACTTTATGTCATATTCGTGCATTTTCTGGAACTAACCTATTAACAAGATGCCGAAGTGCCGGTTCCTGTTTTCTGCTGTTTTTGGTTTCAGAAATCCTAGTAACGAAATATTCTCGGAATTGGACGAAACGAAGACCCGGGGCCCTATTTTTCCACGGAGCTTCCGGAAGACCGAAGAACACACGAAGTGGGGCCACGAGGTGGCCAAGCTATAGGGCGGCGCGGCCCAAGCCCCGGCCGCGCCGACCTATAGCGTGGGCCCCTCGTTAGCCCCCCGACTCGCCCTTCCGCCTACTTAAAGCCTCCGTCGCGAAACCCCCGATGCGAAAAACCACGATACGGAAAACCTTACCGAGACGCCGTCGCCGCCGATCCCATCTCGGGGGATTCCGGAGATCTCCTCCGGCACCCTGCCGGAGAGGGGATTCATCTCCCGGAGGACTCTACACCGCCATGGTCGCCTCCGGAGTGATGAGTGAGTAGTTCACCCCTGGACTATGGGTCCATAGCAGTAGCTAGATGGTTGTCTTCTCCTCATTGTGCTTCATTGTTGGATCTTGTGAGCTGCCTAACATGATCAAGATCATCTATCTGTAATTCTATATGTTGTGTTTGTCGGGATCCGATGGATAGAGAATACCATGTCATGTTAATTATCAAGTTATTATACATGTGTTGTTTATGATCTTGCATACTCTCCGTTTCTAGTAGAGGCTCTGGCCAAGTTTTTACTTTTAACTCCAAGAGGGAGTATTTATGCTCGATAGTGGGTTCATGCCGCATTGACACCGGGGAGTGACGAAACCCCTAAGGTTGTGTTGTGTTGTTGCCACTAGGGATAAAACATTGGCGCTATGTCCGAGGATGTAATTGTTGATTACATTACGCACCATACTTAATGCAATTGTCCGTTGTTAGCAACTTAATACTGGAGGGGTTCGGATGATAACTCGAAGGTGGACTTTTTAGGCATAGATGCGGTTGGATGGCGGTCTATGTACTTTGTCGTAATGCCCAATTAAATCTCACTATACTTATCATGTCATGTATGTGCATTGTTATGCCCTCTCTATTTGTCAATTGCCCGACTGTAATTTGTTCACCCAACATGCTTTTATCTTATGGGAGAGACACCTCTAGTGAACTGTGGACCCCGGTCCATTCTTTAATACTTGAAATACAAATCTGCTGCAATACTTGTTTTTACTGTTTTCTCTCGCAAACAATCATCTTCCACACAATACGGTTAATCCTTTGTTACAGCAAGCCGGTGAGATTGACAACCTCACTGTTTCGTTGGGGCAAAGTACTTTGGTTGTGTTGTGCGGGTTCCACGTTGGCGCCGGAATCTCTGGTGTTGCGCCGCACTACATCCCGCCGCCATCAACCTTCAACGTGCTTCTTGGCTCCTCCTGGTTCGATAAACCTTGGTTTCTTTCTGAGGGAAAACTTGCTGCTGTGCGCATCATACCCTCCTCTTGGGGTTGCCCAACGAACGTGTGAAATACACGCCATCAAGCTCTTTTTCTGGCGCCGTTGTCGGGGAGATCAAGACACGCTGCAAGGGGAGTCTCCACTTCTCAATCTCTTTACTTTGTTTTTGTCTTGCTTTATTTTATTTACTACTTTGTTTGCTGCATTATATCAAAACACAAAAAAATTAGTTGCTAGCTTTACTTTATTTACTTGTCTTGTTTGCTATATCAAAAACACAAAAAAATTAGTTTACTTGCATTTACTTTATCTAGTTTGCTTTATTTACTATTGCTAAAATGGCTACCCCTGAAAATACTAAGTTGTGTGACTTCACTAGCACAAATAATAATGATTTCTTATGCACACCTATTGCTCCACCTGCTACTACAGCAGAATTCTTTGAAATTAAACCTGCTTTACTTAATCTTGTCATGCGAGAGCAATTTTCTGGTGTTAGTTCGATGATGTTGCTGCCCATCTCAATAATTTTGTTGAACTATGTGAAATGCAAAAGTATAAAGATGTAGATGGTGACATTATAAAATTAAAATTGTTTCCTTTCTCATTAAGAGGAAGAGCTAAAGATTGGTTGCTATCTCTGCCTAAGAATAGTATTGATTCCTGGACTAAATGCAAGGATGCTTTTATTGGTAGATATTATCCCCCTGCTAAAATTATATCTTTGAGGAGTAGCATAATGAATTTTAAACAATTGGATAATGAACATGTTGCTCAAGCTTGGGAAAGAATGAAATCTCTGGTTAAAAATTGCCCAACCCATGGACTGACTACTTGGATGATCATCCAAACCTTCTATGCGGGACTAAATTTTTCTTCGCGGAATTTATTGGATTCAGCTGCTGGAGGTACATTTATGTCCATCACTCTTGGTGAAGCAACAAAGCTTCTTGATAATATGATGGTTAATTACTCTGAATGGCACACGGAAAGAGCTCCACAAGGTAAGAAGGTAAATTCTGTTGAAGAATCCTCTTGCTTGAATGATAAGGTTGATGCTATTATGTCTATGGTTGCGAATGATAGGACTAATGTTGATCTAATAATGTTCCATTAGCTTCATTGGTTGCTCAATAAGAACATGTTGATGTGAACTTCATTAAAAATAATAATTTCAACAACAATGCTTATCGGAACAATTCTAGTAATAACTATAGGCCATATCCTTATAATAATGGTAACGGTTATGCTAATTCTTATGGGAATTCTTACAACAATAATAGGAATACACCCCCTGGACTTGAAGCCATGCTTAAAGAATTTATTAGTACACAAACTGCCTTTAACAAATCTGTTGAGGAAAAGCTCAATAAAATTGATATTCTTGTTTCTAGAGTTGATAGTCTTGCCTCCGATGTTGATCTTTTGAAATCGAAAGTTATGCCTAATAGGGATATTGAAAATAAAATTGTTACTACAGCAAATGCCATCCAAGTTAGAATTAATGAGAATATAAGATTAATGGCTGAACTGCTTGCTAGGTGGGATAGAGAAGAAAATGAAAAACTAGCTAAGAAGGAAAATGAAGCTAAAGTTTGGACTATTACCACCGCTAGCAATGCTAATGATTCATATGTTGCTGCACCTCCTACTATCCATGATAAAATAATTGGTGTTGGCAATGCTTCTACTCCTAGTGCAAAGCGCGCAAAATTACCTGAAACTGCTAAAACTGCTGAAACTGTCTGTGATAAAACTGCTGAAATTTTTTCCAACCTTGGGGATGATAATCCCATTGCTTTAGATTGTAATGATTTAGATTTTGATGATTGCCATATCTCTGAAGTTATAAAGTTCTTGCAAAAACTTGCTAAGAGTCCCAATGCTAGCGCTATAAATTTGGCTTTCACAAAACATATTACAAATGCTCTCATAAAAGCTAGAGAAGAGAAACTAAAACTTGAAACTTCTATTCCTAGAAAGCTATAGGATGGTTGGGAGCCCATCATTAAAATGAGAATCAAAGATTTTGATTGTAATGCCTTATGTGATCTTGGTGCAAGTATTTCTGTTATGCCTAAAAAAGTCTATGATATACTTGACTTGCCACCATTGAAGAATTGTTATTTGGATGTTAATCTCGCTGATAATGCTAAAAAGAAACCTTTGGGTAAAGTTGATAATGTTCATATTATGGTTAACAATAACCTTGTCCCCGTTGATTTTGTTGTCTTGGATATTGAATGCAATGCATCTTGCCCCGTTATATTGGGAAGACCTTTTCTTCGAACCGTTGGTGCTACTATTGATATGAAGGAAGGAAATATTAAATATCAATTTCCTCTCAAGAAAGGTATGGAACACTTCCCTAGAAAGAGAATGAAGTTACCTTATGATTCTATCATTAGAACAAGTTATGATGTTGATGCTTCATCTTTCGATGTTACTTGAGATACACTTTCTCGCCTAGGCTGAAAGGCGTTAAAGAAAAGCGCTTATGGGAGACAACCCATGTTTTTACTCCAGTATTTTTGTTTTATATTTGTGTCTTGGAAGTTGTTTACTACTGTAGCAACCTCTCCTTATCTTAGTTTTATGTTTTGTTGTGCCAAGTAAAGTCTTTGATAGAAAAGTAAGTACTAGATTTGGATTACTGCGCAGTTCCAGATTTCTTTTCTGTCACGAATCTGGGTCTATCTCCCTGTAGGTAGCTCAGAAAATTACGCCAATTTACGAGCATGATCCTCAGATATGTACGCAACTTTCATTCAATTTGAGCATTTTCGTTTGAGCAAGTCTGGTGGCCTAATAAAATCCATCTTTACGGACTGTTCTGTTTTGACAGATTCTGTCTTTTATTTCGCATTGCCTCTTTTGCTATGTTGGATGAATTTCTTTGATCCACTAATGTCCAGTAGCTTTATGCAATGTCCAGAAGTGTTAAGAATGATTGTGTCACCTCTGAACATGTGAATTTTTATTATGCACTAACCCTCTAATGAGTTGTTTCGAGTTTGGTGTGGAGGAAGTTTTCAAGGATCAAGAGAGGAGTATGATGCAATATGATCAAGGAGAGTGAAAGCTCTAAGATTGGGGATGCCCCGGTGGTTCACCCCTACATATATTAAGAAGACTCAAGCGTCTAAGCTTGGGGATGCCCAAGGCATCCCCTTCTTCATCGACAACATTATCAGGTTCCTCCCTTGAAACTATATTTTTATTCGGCCACATCGTATGTACTTTGCTTGGAGCGTCGGTTTGTTTTTGTTTTTTGTTTTGTTTGAATAAATTGGATCCTAGCATTCACTTTATGGGAGAGAGACACGCTCCGCTGTTGCATATGGACAAATATGTCCTTAGGCTCTACTCATAGTATTCATGGCGAAGTTCTTCTTCGTTAAATTGTTATATGGTTGGAATTGGAAAATGATACATGTAGTAAATTGCTATAATGTCTTGGATAGTTTGATACTTGGCAATTGTTGTGCTCATGTTTAAGCTCTTGCATCATATACTTTGCACCCATTATTGAAGAAATACTTAGAGCTTGCTAATTTGGTTTGCATATTTGGTTTCTCTAGAGTCTAGATAACATCTAGTATTGAGTTTTGAACAACAAGGAAGACGGTATGGAGTCTTATAATGTTTACCATATGTCTTTTATGTGAGTTTTGCTGTACCGTTCATCCTTGTGTTTGTTTCAAATAACCTTGCTAGCCTAAACCTTGTATCGAGAGGGAATACTTCTCATGCATCCAAAATACTTGAGCCAACCACTATGCCATTTGTGTCCACCATACCTACCTACTACATGGTATTTATCCGCCATTCCAAAGTAAATTGCTTGAGTGCTACCTTTAAAATTCCATCATTCACCTTTGCAATATATAGCTCATGGGACAAATAGCTTAAAAACTATTGTAGTATTGAATATGTACTTATGCACTTTATCTCTTATTAAGTTGCTTGTTGAGCGATAACCATGTTTCGGGGACGCCATCAACTATTCTTTGTTGGATATCATGTGAGTTGCTATGCATGTCCGTCTTGTCCGAAGCAAGAGAGATCTACCACCTTCATGGTTGGAGCATGCATATTGTTAGAGAAGAACTTTGGGCCGCTAACTAAAGCCATGATTCATGGTGGAAGTTTCGGTTTGGACATATATCCTCAATCTCATATGAGAATAATAATTGTTGCCACATGCTTATACATTAAAGAGGAGTCCATTATCTCGTTGTCCATGTTGTCCCGGTATGGATGTCTAAGTTGAGAATAATCAAAAGCGAGAAATCCAAAATGCGAGCTTTCTCCTTAGACCTTTGTACATGCGACATGGAGGTACCCCATTGTGACACTTGGTCAAAACATGTGCATTGCAAAGATCCGGTAGTCCAAGTTAATTAGGACAAGGTGCGGGCACTATTAATATACTATGCATGAGACTTGCAACTTGTAAGATATAACTTTCATAACTCATATGCTTTGTTACTACCGTTGACAAAATTGTTTCATGTTTTCAAAATAAAAGCTCTAGCACAAATATAGCAATCGATGCTTTCCTCTTTGAAGGACCATTCTCTTTACTTTTATGTTGAGTCAGTTCACCTATTTCTCTCCACCTCAAGAAGCAAACACTTGTGTGAACCGTGCATTGATTCCTACATATTTGCATATTGTACTTGTTATATTACTCTATGTTGACTATTATCCATGAGATATACATGTTACAAGTTGAAAGCAACCGCTGAAACTTAATCTTCCTTTGTGTTGCTTCAATACCTTTACTTTGATTTATTGCTTTATGAGTTAACTCTTTGTTATCGTTTTACCTGCTCGGGACGAGCAGAACTAAGCTTGGGGATGCTTGATACGTCTCCGACGTATCGATAATTTCTTATGTTCTATGCCATATTATTGATGATACCTACATGTTTTATGCACACTTTATGTCATATTCGTGCATTTTCCGGAACTAACCTATTAACAAGATGCCGAAGTGCCGGTTCCTGTTTTCTCGCTGTTTTTGGTTTCAGAAATCCTAGTAACGAAATATTCTCGGAATTGGACGAAACGAAGACCCGGGGCCCTATTTTTCCACGGAGCTTCCGGAAGACCGAAGAACACACGAAGTGGGGCCACGAGGTGGCCAAGCTATAGGGCGGCGCGGCCCAAGCCTCGGCCGCGCCGACCTATAGCGTGGGCCCCTCGTTAGCCCCCGACTCCGCCCTTCCGCCTACTTAAAGCCTCCGTCGCGAAACCCACGATGCGAAAAACCACGATACGGAAAACCTTACCGAGACGCCGTCGCCGCCGATCCCATCTCGGGGGATTCGGAGATCTCCTCCGGCACCCTGTCGGAGAGGGGATTCATCTCCCGGAGGACTCTACACCGCCATGGTCGCCTCCGGAGTGATGAGTGAGTAGTTCACCCCTGGACTATGGGTCCATAGCAGTAGCTAGATGGTTGTCTTCTCCTCATTGTGCTTCATTGTTGGATCTTGTGAGCTGCCTAACATGATCAAGATCATCTATCTGTAATTCTATATGTTGTGTTTGTCGGGATCCGATGGATAGAGAATACCATGTCATGTTAATTATCAAGTTATTATACATGTGTTGTTTATGATCTTGCATGCTCTCCGTTTCTAGTAGAGGCTCTGGCCAAGTTTTTACTTTTAACTCCAAGAGGGAGTATTTATGCTCGATAGTGGGTTCATGCCCGCATTGACACCTGGGGAGTGACAGAAACCCCTAAGGTTGTGTTGTGCTTGTTGCCACTAGGGATAAAACATTGGCGCTATGTCCGAGGATGTAGTTGTTGATTACATTACGCACCATACTTAATGCAATTGTCCGTTGTTAGCAACTTAATACCGGAGGGGTTCGGATGATAACCTCGAAGGTGGACTTTTTAGGCATAGATGCGGTTGGATGGCGGTCTATGTACTTTGTCGTAATGCCCAATTAAATCTCACTATACTTATCATGTCATGTATGTGCATTGTTATGCCCTCTCTATTTGTCAATTGCCCGACTGTAATTTGTTCACCCAACATGCTTTTATCTTATGGGAGAGACACCTCTAGTGAACTGTGGACCCCGATCCATTCTTTAATACTTGAAATACAAATCTGCTGCAATACTTGTTTTTACTGTTTTCTCTGCAAACAATCATCTTTCACACAATACGGTTAATCCTTTGTTACGAGCAAGCCGGTGAGATTGACAACCTCACTCGTTTCGTTGGGGCAAAGTACTTTGGTTGTGTTGTGCAGGTTCCACGTTGGCGCCGGAATCTCTGGTGTTGCGCCGACTACATCCCGCCGCCATCAACCTTCAACGTGCTTCTTGGCTCCTCCTGGTTCGATAAACCTTGGTTTCTTTCTGAGGGAAAACTTGCTGTTGTGCGCATCATACCCTCCTCTTGGGGTTGCCCAACGAACGTGTGAAATACACGCCATCAGCTGTGTCGTCGAACACCTTGACGATCATCTCGCCGTCCCCCTCGTAGAGGAAGGTGAGCTGACAGCCGGGCTCGAGCGCGAGGTCATGGGCGAACTTGTCCCACCCCGTGTGCAGGTACATCTTGCCCTGCCCGTCGAACAAGACCTCCACGGTCCAGCGGAAGAAGTTGCAGCTGGCCTCCCGTAGCTGCAAATGCGCCGGCTCGACGCCATTGACGAACTCGGCGAACTTGTCCGGGAGCCGCTTGATGCCGAGTGGGTCGTCGTCGATGCGGAGGAGGAACTCGAAGCAGTGGTCCTCCTGCGAAGACGAGGAGGGCGCATGCGACGGCGAGCGTGGGGTCGTAGCTGCTCCACCACGGCGGCCCCTGCCCCGGCCACGGGGGTTCCCAGGGCCGCGGCCTCGACCGCTTTGCCGGCCACCAGGACCGGCCATGGACTTCCTCGCTGGCCTGGCTGCGTCGCAAGAACTACTAGGCGGCGCTACGCTCGAGCTTTGTGGCGGCTAGGGTTTCTTTGGAGGAGTGGATGAGGAAGAAGAACGCGCGCCACCTTTATATAGGCCGGAGGCATGCGGAGACCGCGGGACCCGTGGCGTCGCCATTAACGTGGTTGGCGGAGGTGGGTTGTGGCCGCTCGGCAGCCGAGGCATCACCATTAACGTGGCGCAGAGTGCCGAAGCGACGCAGCGGTGCAGTCGCTGGCGCGTTTGAGAAGACGCATCGACGCAGGGTCGTTGTCAGGCGGGTTCGACGAAACGTCCGCCAGACGCGAGCGGCACTTTGCGCGTCCGCGTAGCGTCCGCATAGACGCATCCGAGGCGCATATTTGGAGCAGGTTTGCGTCTCCGCGGACGATACGGTCACTTTGCGTCGCTCCGCTGGAGGTGGTGCAGAACGCATTTCCGATTAGGGTGGACGAAAACGGTCGCTGCGCTGGAGATGGCCTAACGAGCAGAAGAAATTTTCTGGCATGCGAAAGCCATGCGGACCCCAAGCGGCGACCGACCGACTAGGAATCAGAGGAGTTTGATGGAGGACGCAAGAATATGGTGAGAGACAAGTGTTACGTGCAGGGTGGAAAGCGAAGGCACGAGGTAGTGGAGACCTCAGCAAGGCCGCGTCACTTCGCCGCAATCAGGGGAAGAGAACGATGCAAACGCCGTGCATGCATGCGTGCGCACAAACCGATGCCGCTGTGTGTGTGCGTGTGTGCATGTCGACCGATCGATCGCCGCGCTGCATGCATGCATATACGGCCGGAGAGGTAGCAGGGATTCCCCTTTTTTAGGAGGACGCGACGTACCGCAGAGCCAGCGCGCAGGCCACAGCTGCTCGATCGGTTCGTGCCGCTCGCGCCAGCCGCAACCGGGCGCTGCTAGTGGCGATGAAGCTAGCCAAGCCAAGCCAAGCGTGGTGGCGCAGCGTGTGTACGAGGCAGGCAAGACGCAAGACAGAGAGACAAGTCGATCAGAAATTCAGAATGATGGACGCTTTAGGACTGCGGGGACGAGTCCAAAAGACGCTGCCGCTTTTGCAGCCAGAGGCCCCCGTGTAGGAATATATGCGTACTTCATGTCCGCCTCTCTCTCTTTTTCCGCTTTTTTCTTCGACGGGCGACTCTTTTCCTTGCCCTTTTGTAGTTCGGTGTGGGCGTGCGTGCGTCCCGGGCTCGGGCTAGATCTTCCTTTTCCCCGGCTCTTCGATGAGTTTGGAGATGATCTTCGAAATATTTGACATGTGGAACAAAAGGCTCAACAAATACTTCATCCTAATACTTCTCCACTTCTTCAACGACAAGCAATGCGAAGTATTCTGCCGTTGAGTAGTGCCGGATCAAACTAAACAAAGAGGAACTCCTCCGTTTGTCGTTCCTACGGTGTCGGGAAGGGGTGGGGCCTCGGACCTGAGCTCGACGATTTAGTAAGATTCCTAATGAAGAGTTTAATCAACCAACATCGATATCATAGTGTCTACGGCAGCGCTGTTCGGGATAAGAATAACTTATATCCGCCACCATGTCAACCTCATCAGCAGTGATCTTGCCGGTGGTATATAGGGAAATTGTTTGGTCATTGCTCTCATGGAGTGGTGGATCTCGTCCAGTTAACATGGGTTATAGGTTTGGTGTCACAAGATTTAGATCGATTCAAGGGTTCAATGACAACGAATTCAGCTCCTGGGCACGGGTTCTTTGAGGCACGTGCACAAAGAGTTTCTGACTGTCATCAACAACGTCAGGCCAGATCCAGTAGGGAAGTAGCAACGGCCGCAGCTCGCTCCAGCGGCGGCAATAGTGATGGTTGTTCTTCCATCGGTTACATATTCATATAGATGCAAAAACAAAACGGTAACACCGATGGTTTTGGTAAGGGAGAACACACCCTGATTACTCAATCATGACATAATGATGGCGGTTTAACCTCTTGCCACAGTAAGTCAATGTAATCTTTATTATTTTTAAAATTCTCTGTACTTCTTGTAAACTCTTACAATACATCTGGATCTTCTCGTAAAAAGAGAAAAACGAAGAGGAATAGGGCAATGCCACGTACGGTACGTGCCTTTTGGAACCAAGGTATGTACGGCCGAGGAGACGACGGAAATGGTAAACTAATGGCTGTCCCTAACCCCTGGAAAGATCAAAGTTTTAAAACATCTCCTACTCATTGAGCACTCAGCACATGACCTGCCCAATGGCTCCTCGACACGGCGGCCGGGGGCGTGCGGTGCCGGGCCGTCCCGCGACACAGGAGCGGCGCGTGCGGCCGCCAGGCCCCGCCCACGAGGACGCCCCGCACGCGCGCGGAGGCGGAGCCACGACGAAGCCTTTTCTTCTTTCCTTCCGGTCGTTTTTTCTAGGCGCGCGCGCGCGCGCGCACGCCGCCATGTGTTTCCATCTACGGCTCGCCTCCCGCCGTCGCCTTTCCTTGGTGCAGCTTTGGCCGATCAAAATACCAGCTGCACTGCATGCAGATTGTAGAGGCCACTACTGTGCCGGCCGGTGCCGTCGAGAACGCACAGGCCGCACCGGTGGCCGGCATGCCTGCACATGCTCAGGCGAAGCTGTGGCTGCCGTGCCGGCCAGTGAGTCGAAAACGCACAGGCCGCCGCAGGCTAGAGGAGCCGCCTGACCCTGACCTTCTGCCTCTGCGATGACAGGCTGAAATCTTGCTGAATTCAAACTAAGCATTGGCGAGGCATGGCCATAGTGGGCTGGATCTACCAACAAAAAGCATGGCGGCTGATCTATGATGCTTTTCTTCATCCCTATCTTTTTACATCCGTTTTTTCAGATGTGCACAGACTTGTTTTCCAAGACTTCTCTGTTGTGGAATACTCCCTCTGCCCAAAATATATTGCATATAAGCCTACAACAAAATATAATCTTTTGAAATTGTTATGAAATATATTTTCATATTATATGTGTTTGACATGGTAGATCTTTATATTATTATCTATATATATTTTATTTTTGTTAAAGTTTCCAAAGTTTAACTTATATGAAAAATTATGCTCAACATAAAATAGGTAGGAGAGAGTATTATCATCAACTAGCTTTCGTGTTTTCTACCGAGATTCATGATGACCTATGGTTCTACGGTGATGGAGAAGTCATTGTTAAGAAAAATAGATCTAGGTACTCAGTTTTTTGGTGTACGTGTCGTGCTTAGCATCGAAGAATGGTGGGACTACTACAGTCTTCTCAGGAGGTCCTGACAAAGTGGTTCAAATGATTGTAACATACATGTATGCCATGCGAAGATGGCACGTACAACAGTATCTACAAAACTTTTTTTTTTTGAGAAACACAGTACAAACGCAGGCGCTCACATACACGCGCATACACTCACCCCTATGAACGCACACACGCATACCCTACCCCTATGAGCACCTCCAGAAGACTGAGCCGGCGGATTGGATCTTAAAATTGACGAAGTCACCACAGGCGCCTCGCTATCGACGGGAACGTCGCCTCCCCCTCCCACAGAATGAATATTCCGCCTTTATGAGACACACAGATGTCAAACCTGGGGTTTGAACTCTGGTGGGCTGGGGGTACAACCACCCTCCTAACCACCCAACCTCAGGTTGGTTCTCATTAAGTAAAGGTAAGCTCGATCTCCCTCTCCCTCCCGGGTCCCTCCCCCTCGGGCAGCTCCGGAGGAGATCCATCTACCCCGACCCCGTTCCTTTCCACGCCTGCTCCGGCCAGGCCGTTGCCGTCGCCGGTGTTGGCGGCGGTGGCGGCGCCCGACCCGCCAAACGGTGGAGGGTAGAGGAGGCGGCAAGTCCGGCGGCGCATCTGAGCGGGGAGGTGCGGCGGCGGGTGAGCTTGGCGCGGCGGAGGAGGCAGCAAGGCGACGGGATGCGGGACGCCGGCGGTTGGGCGGCGCGGCGATCTGGCGGCGATGCGGGCCTGATCTGGGCCCGATCTGGGCCTAGAGGGCCTGGCCGTTCTGCTTCAGACCATGCATCGCCGCCGGGTTCCTGGCCGGGGATCGCAACCTGCTACCGAGTCTTCTTCTCTGCAGTCGCCATGGGCTTGGCGGCGACGGCTTAACGAGGCATACCTCTTTCGTCGTCGTCGGGCGGCGGAGGGCGGCGTGGGGGCCTATTCGTCCGCGTGGAAGAATAAAGGTGGCGGTTCTAGGATTCTTCTCGGACCAAGTTTGAAGATCTGTCGGATGCGTGTTCCAACCAGTCTGGGTGGATTGTCGTGTTCCGGAAGGCCCTACCGGCGAAATTCATGTGCGAATAACGCCTGAAGATTGCTAGATTGGGTGGTTTCGGTCGTGCGCACCCATGTTTTTTATCTGGCCGTTTGGTTTCAGAGGGGGCGCTTCGAAGCTCTGCTGGCTGTTAATATCATGGAGCTCGTTTTCTTTCCATGGTGCTAGCGGAGAAGGTCATCAAGCCGAGATCGGTGGAATAGCTATGATGGTCGGATCTTGGTGCTAAGGTGGAATTGGCTTGGCGATTCATTACTTGTAACAGCGACATGTATGTGGGGGCGACTGCACAGGAGAAGTTCAGAGTGTTATCAAGGTGAAAATCCAAGGTCTGGTCTTAATTGGTTGTGTCTGGTAATGTTCTTGTTGAAGGCATTGTTTTGAGAGAGAAGACTTTCTTTAGGGTGAACTAGTTAAAATGCCCGTGCGTTGCCACGGGTTTTCAAATTTTATTTCACAATGCACATGTATAATTCATAATGCATTTATGAAAAAAAAATTAGAGATATTATAAATTATAATCATTAAAAAATCAATACTACTTATAGGCATATCTCTCGTGTTAATTTAAAATCATTGGTTATCACAAGCCATGACACCAACAGAAAAATATTCGTTTCTAACAAAATCTCCTTAGGCCGCTGCATGAAACTATCTCTAGATCCTCCAAGAATTCTTTCAATTGCTCGACACCTCTTCTTCACCTTCAGTTTCAAAAACATTGTCGAAGTGGTACCATACATCTTTTATATATGTCTCCTTCGGCAATTTCTATAGCCATGCTCGTCAACTACTTCACCTGCCACACTAACAGTATGAATAATCCATAAAATAAGATCTGTATCCAGGTAACAAAGGCAACTGCACTGATATTTGTGTAGTAATACAATACAAACAATTAGCCAAACAATTAAGCCGTTGAATGAAAAGTTGCTGAATATAGTTTTAGCTTCCTACCATTTTCTTCTTCTTCTGAAGCTGCTAAAAGCTAAAGAGGTAAAAAAAAGAACTAAGTGGACAGAGCAAGCGGTTACCACCGGCGACCAAAGTAACTGGAGACCGAAATGAATGAAGTACCGAGGAGACATGAGGCGCCACCGCCAGTAATCGATGCACGGCCGCCGCCTCGCTTCATCCTTTGCCGTGCTAGCCGGCGCGCGGGTCAAGCCGTTGTTGTGCTCTGCGCGCCTTGTGTTACCGGCCGACCAGCCTCGCACCTTCCTGCTACCGGCCACCCAACGCGGTCATGGCAATTCTCTTGGCATTTACGGTGATGGGGCTCTACCGCAAGCCAAGATCCAGCCGGCCGGCGTCGACGACCTAGCCAGCGTGTTCCTGAGCGAAGAGGAATGTCTCGTGGGTACCAGGCATCGGCTTATGGAGAGCCACATGAGACAAATAGTCAACAGGACTGCTCGAGCGGATGCGAACTGGTTTGGCACTTCCTGGTATGAAGCGATATATGTTGAGACATGCAGTGAAAGCTACATAGTATCAGAGTTATTCCGACAGTACACAAATAATTCCATGTTGCATGTAGAAAAACAATTCCATGCTGCTATTCGTGTTTGTAATAACTTAAGCGTTCTATGCACATGTTAACTGAAATTTTTGTACTGAAGAAAATTAAGTGTATAAGTTACAGAAAGAAATTATGAATTCTATTCCTAGTTTGCCTAACCTGCTAAAGCTTATCTTCGGTAGTCTGACAAATAAATAAAATTTAGAAAAGAAAAGGAAAAAAACTAATTTCACAGAGACCATAGTCATGTCATTGTCGAGTAAACTGATTGAAACGATATAAGAGTACAACTATATACAACAACATGAAGTATAGAAAGCAGAGGGCTGACTATAGCATAGCATGGAAATAGCTACCGGAGTAGAAAATACAGATAAAACAGCCGTAGCATGTTCATGCTGACAGATAAATTCAATAGTTGACACACCTACTGGGCCAAATCGACATGCTCAAGCTGAAGCATTACACATGAAACAGCTCCATGTATTTATACAGATAGAACAGAAGATGACAAAAGGTTTGAGCATAGACTAATGGCAAAACTTGCGCTTCAGACTCAGCTATCTTAAGCAGTTTGGCATCAAAAATCCCAACACAAGAAGAGCAGGAAGCTTGGTGCTTTCAGTAGAGTGAACCCTGGTTAAAAGAAACAATCAAGAACAATATTAATCAACTGAATATACAAAATGCATATATCAAGAAGGCAAGAGCATGAGAGGGGCAACATAGTACTGACCGTGCAAATACATAGTCTTTGACAAATAGATGCCAACCTTATCAAGCTTTGGACCCTGAATTTTGTAAATTATCATTGGATAGCAAAATCAGATTGGGTACTTTCCCGGCGCAGCGTGAAAGGCCATTTTGTAGATGGTGCATTCAGCACAATCCTAGGTATGTACAGACGTTCACCCATATGACTTCCTGTCATAGTTTTAGCTTCCAATACCCACTCACCCAGGCCTGTGAATATATGTATTGGATAAACTATATACATGACAATGGTGCCATAATATCTATTAGTTGCTAATTTTACCTTAATATACCTTATAAGTTTTGGAAATATTTTGTAAGATTAGAGAAAAAACGGACCTTTTAAATCCACATGCTTGCTCAATCTCAGAGTACTTTATATTGCCCTCATCTGTATCCCTGGCATATATTAGTACTCTCCTATTTTTAGAAGGTCAACATTCTAAACTTAAATGGTGAAACACATTACAGAACCATTTAAGCAGACCAACTACTAATATCTCCAGGAAAAGGAAACCAGTGGAAGCCTGGAAGATACCAAATTGGTTGATTTACTTTGCTTAGGGTACATTTTGTCGTCCTAATAATTCATTCATTTAGCTTAATTATACTGGAATACTATGCCACTAATAATTTTTTTGGTGTATCAGACCTATTTAAAAAAAATAAAGAATTGTTAACTAAGCCACTAATATTTAGCATATCAGTGGTTGGTCCCTTATCCATTTCAAACAGACCGACTACAAAAACGCAATTGGTTTCTAACCAGGCCTCGATCCCTCTAATATGATAAATGAAAATGTCTTTGAATGCCACATAAAAGGATGTCTAGAAGTAAACAATCAATCATTATTGCAGTCTAGTATTTTATTTATTTTCTCAAGGCCATATGAGTGACATTGATAACAATATAACACATATAATTTTATTTGAAAACAATTAAATAGATGCAACAAAAGAAGAGGTTTTGAACTTAGATGTGAAGCTATAAAGATGTATGAACAAAACAGTACGAACTTCATGTCATGCACATGGAGATTTTGAGTTGTTTCGGTATAGTCATACATGCAGTATCGTTGAGGTCTAGTTCCAAACTTGTGTGCTCAGGATAGCAGCAGTCTACAGGCTGGTGAGACAACATACATTAGCTGGTGTCTTTGAAGTCAAACCCCATGGAACTGCCAACATTTTCAGGACAGGATCAGCTATTGTAAAAAAGAATTGTATTCAGAATTTAGTTCAGTCCAAAGCATGTGATGTAAACTTGGTCAGATCATCACGGAGGTCAAGAGGACAATCATGACTGTCAGTTGGGTTTCTCACCATTTTCTTTTCAAAACCCAAGAGACATTTCTGATGGTCCAAAGAGACCACCAACCAACATCAACTCCACAACAGAGAAAAAACAATTCAGTTTTGCCGTGACGCACCTAGGCACGAAGTTACTGAATTGAAGAAGGATGGGACAGAAATTTTTGGTTAACTAAGAAAATTAAAGTACATCTATCATTGCCTAAAAGCATTCAGGTCACTAAACAGTAGAATTTATAAAATACCTAAGTATTAAAAAAGAGTAGACTGTAGCAATGATGGATCTATACTGTAGCAATGCAAAAAAGAACATTTTAAATTGCACCAGCATTTACTCGCACCTTGGTTGGTGAACAAAATTAAAGTCCACACTACAGCAATGCAAGAAAGGCCATTGTGTAAGCCTCTATTCTTGACACCCGAGAAAGAGAGTAACTACAATTCCAGAAGTGAATATTTGTTCTTATAGTGGAAAGATGCACAGCATATGCTAGTCCCATATGCTAGTCCCATGAACTTCCGTGTTCCATGCATATTTCTGAAACTTGAGGTTCTTCAATATTAACCGGTTTGCTAAGTGATAAACACAGCATATGCTAGTCCCATATAGATAATCAAAATATGTGAAAGCAATTCGAAAATGCTCCAGATTTGCTGAATACTAATACTCCTTAACACTATCACTTGACTCCACATAAGAAAATGCAGTACAACATACTGAATGACACGAGACTGTAATGTATGGGTGAACAAACTGTAGAGCAAAATGAACCGATGAGATTTAGTTTAAGATCCAAGTAAGAAATGTCTCTAGATAGGATAATAGATACAACTTTCATAACGAGAACCATCACAGGAATTGTCAGTAACTACTGCTCTAGCACAAGATGTAACGACTTTAGAAGAAATGCATATGCGCTGCAATGAGCAAGATCAATTTCAGCATAGGATAAACAATGAGCAACAAAATATTTTTTAAGGCCAGCTACCTTGGGCGTTTGGGAGGTCCTGAAGTCAGTGGAGATGCATGTCTGCCAGAGCGGTCCCCTTGTCATGCCTTCTGCCAGAGCAAGTCGACGATGTCGAAATTCGAATCCTTGTGCAGTGATCATTGGAATATATTATTAATCAATTTTTGTTGTAAAAGGATCATGCTAATAGTATATTCCAAAACTCCATAAACTTTCACCCTTGCTAGTTTTAACATTAAGGATAATGAGGTTTAATTTAATTCGTCTCTTCACTACTAAACGCCCACTTTCTGCTAGCCTTGATTGCTACCATCCACAGATTTTCAATGAATTTTGAAATCTTGGTGGGAAATACTCATGCCCAATCATCGTGCTCGTTGCAAAAATCACATCATCAGAAGCAGAAAACAAAATTAATTCCCTTCATAGAATCAAAGAAAAACCTCAGGTTACTGCATATGGGTTCAGTGGGCTCTTTCATTGGCGGTCTTGCTAGATTCTACATCCTGAAAAAGGATACTGAAGTAACGTTGAACTTGAACAAAGTTGCAAATTTTGGTTACAAGAAAACATGGTCTTATACTGAACTTCACTGAAGAACTTGATGTTTTTGCAGTTAACCTTGATGTGGCACACCATCGTGACCATGCTCATTGCTCTAGTAGCAAAGTGAGAAGGGAATAATGAACCGAGAACCTGGTGTGATTCATAGTTCACGTACCTCCTATTTATCGGTGGTCCACGGAATACCTTGCATGGGCAGGTTGCGCAGTCTCTCCTCTAGCAGCATCATCCTCTCCCCCAAAATTTCCTTCCTCCCTATTTTCTGAGCAGCAGAACAGAGAGGTACATTTTCTTCAGTTACCAACCATACACAATTTCTGAACCCACTCTCCGAACATACACAAGCAGGATGAATAATTGTTTCTTTTGTTGTTGTTGTGGATACCTGAGGTCTTCAGAGTGAAAGGATGTTGCCTTGTTACCTTCCTGCTCCAGCTACTCTCCGACCCAATGCTCTGCGCCAAGAACATCAACAAAAAAGAATTACCCCAAAAAACATCTCTGATAATAATTCTGGATTTCACAAAGGAAGAAAAATCGTAGAACAAAATGCAGAGTAGTAAAGATTGGCTTTTGACAAAAGGCATATATTAGAAAGTTGGATATATTTAAGTAGATCATGTGGAAAACACTTTCATAGATACGAAAAACCAATTAAAAGCACGTGAAGTCGCGTCATGCTTACAGTTGTTGTTGTTGGCTCAATTTGATTATGTGCTTCAAATAGCTCTCATTGGCTAAAAAAAGCCTATAACGGTTCTATGCAATTTAACAAAAGGATTTTCTCTTACATCGAGTCATTTGACAGACAGACAAAAGGATTTTTCTTACATACCGAAGGTCGGGAGTACTATTATTGAACATATTGAACATGAAAGACTGATCACCAAAAACGAACTAAAAAATAATACATAATCTGAGCCTAGCCTTTATAATATTACGGGAAACTTAGATCCTCTCAGTGGGGGTGGATCTATTGTCAGAACAGTTATGGAAGACAATTATCACAACCATGTATTTGTGACACTTATTAGGATTTACTCATTAGGACAGCTAAAGTTTTAAAGTAGCAATTTCTTTATTTGAAGAGTAACCAATATCAGAAAAAACGGAAGGTGAATGAAAGATTTCTAAAAGACTTACTACAGATCAATACACGCCCAAGGATCTAAAAAACACTAAACAAGTCCTAAGGCAATACCTTACCTCGTACATATACAAGGGCATCATATCAATCATCGTCGAAACTGTCAACCGCGTATAAAAGCCAGCTGCCCGTCCCTCAGCGTACTCCACATATTCCTTCTACCCTGCCATTTTGAGTTGAGTGCCTCCAGCACTGCAACATTGATGCTGAAAAATATATGTGCAGAAAACCCATGGCTGAAGATGTTTTCTACCAGATGTCCTCTTTAAGAATAGATGGCATTGTCATGTTTGAGATAGAAAAAATATCAGTCCATGCAGATCAATATACAAGTGTTCCCTCAAGATATAATCATAAGTATTTCTCATGGATCTCACTCACTGAATGTTTCGGCAAAGCATCTAACAGTCGGAAGAATAACTGTTGAAGAACATGAACACGTAAACAACTGTTTCACACTTTCAGTTCGCACCCTCTCAATAAAATGCCGCATACAGTATCATGGCATCATTTATACACATAAATGATCTAAGAAAACATGGTACACATACATTAGGACATGGATTACATAAGAATACAGAGATGAGGTCTGGGAGTAGGAGGTCGCTCACCTGGCTGCCAGCCAGCCATCAGGTATTCTCATTTCAAGAATTCCCCAAATCAATGTAGCAGCTCTAACCCTACCTGTCAAAATGACTGAACCGGAGTAGGAGGTCGCTCACCTGACACCAAGATTTGCCTGTAGAAATTGACTGAACCGGAATGAATACTACCTGTCAAAATGAAGATCAGAAAGCATAATCAATTACAGTCCGAGGAGGACAGGCAGTGTGCGACAAGGTGTTGTTGAACGACCAGTTTCGGCAACCTATGCAGCAGCTCTAACCCTACTCCAAGGAGGATGGAACAAGTAGTGGTAGGCGTGAGGGTCTCGCCATCTCGGCCTCAACGCAGGTCACATTGTGCGGAGGGAAGGCCGCAGAGAAACCCCGGAAGCAGCGTCGCCACGAAGGAAGGCCGAGCGAAGTACAACGGGGGTTATTCCGCTGGAAGATGTAGCAACCACGTAACACCTCCCTCCCTCTTCCTCTGAGATCGGAGGGAGTCACGCGGATGGAGAATTCGAGCGGAATAGGAATCGGTGGGATCTACGCCAAGCCTGGGCGGCGGATGTGGAACCAACGGAAGAGGAATCGGTGGAAGGAGATGTCGCGGTGTCCACGGATCCCGTGGAGGATTACACGGCCAGGTGCGGGTCTTGTCTACCGAGCAGCCTATGGAGATCGCCATCCACGGCGTCCTCCAGCCCGGCCACCAGGGTATGAGGCAACGCGCCGTCGCTGTCTCCGTCTCCATCAAGAGGGCGCAGGCCAGTGGCCGAGATTCGGGGCGGTGGCGGCGGGATTAGGTGCCGGGGGGAAGGAGATGACAAGGAGGCCAAGGACTGCGCGAGTCCGCGTTGACGGGGACGACCTGGATGACTGGACGGGCGTAGTGCTACTTGTTTGTTGGGCTTGGCCCAGGCGGGATGGGAGTAGACGACGACGACCGGACGTATTGGTTGCAGGCAGAATGAGGAACATGTTCCTCCTTTTTAAGTATAGTGTAGATAGTGTAGATAGTGTAGAAAACCTAAGATCTATGATCGGGCGACGATAGCGTTTGTGCACTGTTTCTTTCTTGGAGCCGTCGTTTATGGAGAAGTTGTGCTTCTGTTGTTGTTGTCTTGGTGGTGTCATTGTTGCTGTTTCAAGTTGTGGATCTCTGTAGCGGGACCTTTCTTTTCTGTAAATCTTTTTCTCTTTTTTTGGCTGTGTGCATCCTTTATGTCATTAGGGTATGATGCTATTGCAGAGGCTAGGTGTAATTGGTATCCCCGCGATATTAATATATGCTCTTTATCGAAAAAAAATAAGTAATGTAAAGCTTCCCTACCTAGAAGCCACCACAACGATTTGGCGTCGTAGACCATGGGATCCGCTCATCTAACGGTGCACATGGACTAGCAATCTTGAACCGCCGTGACGCACGGTTTTACCCTATCCGATCGTGTCAAAGAGGCCAGTCTTCGTTAGCAGGGCAGCTACTTCAGGGAGCGAGTTAGGCCATCCCTAGTTAGTCGGGTCTTAAATTGCTAATTTAGGCCCCTTTAAGATTTCCATCTTCAAGCTGTTGTCGCTAGGAATAATAATAAAAAAAAAAAGAACAACCAGTCCCTCGTCCTTGTTCCTCATATGCCCGCGCCACCGAGGGGTAGACCACTTAGCGACCGAAGAACCAGTGAGGCGATTCCCAGCACCGATGAAACAGCTAGAAAGGGTACCAACCACTGCGGCTTGTCGATCTCCATTTATTTCACCACGATTTAGAAGAGGTTGACCTCTTATTTGGTTTCTTCTCCGACGACGATGCTGACGAGTTTCGAATGGCGGGCAGGATACGGAGTGGGCTACCTCGCCTAGAATTTCTCGATCCGGCGGTGGACCAGCCCATCATCCGAGTAAGGCTTCTCCTTCCGCCGTGCGGGCGGGCGGCATCATAATAATGTGGGCAAACTAAACCGGTGGTGTGACCCTCTCCCTCCTGTAATTATGGTGATTAATGGTTGCGTTACTATTAGTTCTATTTTGTCCTTGCTAAATATGTGCGACGAACAATCTTTCGTGCACCTCCCATTATTCATCATAGATTTTCCTTGCTTAAGGTTGGTTTTCTGTTTGCCTACCATCCTCCTTTTTTGTGATTTCATTTCCTCAAACATTAGGTAGCAAAATGACTTGAATTCAGGGATTGTCTTGCTTGTCTAGGACTTTGTATTTCGGGTTACCCTTGTGTGAAGGGGGTCATGGGAGATGCGATTTGGCAGGGTGGGGGAAGGGATATTTGGGGCGTGTTTGGTTGCCTGGGCCTGATTTGCGTCTCACTGCGCTAGTGAGATGGAACGCCATGCGCGTTCTATACGAGCTTTGGGCCAGAAAAGCCACGTTGTTTGGTAGACCATGAAGCCATTTTATGCACCAGAGAGGGAAGAGAACCCCTATTGTTTGGGTGACTGCACATACACCTTTCTGCTATAGTGGTGCACCTTGTTTGGTTGCACACATGAGCGTGTTGTGGAAACCCTTTCCATTTGAGTGGTGAGGTTACCCATTAGTGCTAACTGAATAACAACACATTCAACAACATTCAGTTTAGCAAAAGATACTGGCAATACACAACAAGTAGTTACCCTACTGGGCGATGCATCACGAGTAAATCAACTGTACTTTGCGATGCATCACATGTTCATCGCACGAGGGGTTAGTATATACCATCCCGAACAAGTTTATCATTACATACCGGGTATCATGTTCAAGCAAGTCCTAGCTAATGGGGGGGTGTGAGACCACCTCCCAAAATATGCATGATCTCTTCAGCAGATCATGACCATCGCCGAGGGGATGATGAAGAACGAGCAGAAGCACTAAGCAGCAACTTGCTTGCCTAGCCAGGTCCTCCTCTTCGATGGCTGCAACTCACGGTACTCGGCATACTCTTCTTTGTTGTCTACAATGAAGTTGAGTGCCCTAACCAGCAAGTTTGGTTGGTATAGTTGGGCCTTCTCACAAAACAGGCGTGAAGATTGTCTTCATCTAAGCATAGTTTGTGATCGGTTTGTTGACGTACTGATGCTGCATCGGGTAGCGATGCAATTTAGAAGGAGCTAACTATCATGGCAGATAACAATTCGCTACGGTAAGATAAAGAAAGGAACTCCATGAAGCTTATTACCTTCAGGTACTATTGCGGCCTCTCTACGTCTCCAAGATATAAGAGTAACCATGTTCGTTGCACTAAAGACAACCATCGAATTTGATCTTGCTTATGACGCTCCACCTGGTCATCCACCTTCTGATGTGGTTGTAGACATGAAGAGTGCTCACAGTATGCCAGTGAATGCACGAAAATCATCAGCTACCTTCTTCATATGTGCCTCTTTGAATCCCATGTTAAAGCAGACACCGCTATTGAAGAGCTCAACCAAGCAGTTCAACACAAACTCTGACATATTTGGTTGCCAAACTATGTCACGTTCGTTTCCAAACATGAATTAATGAGCATTGCCAGATAGAGTAGAAAGATCAGGAGAGCCCAGTGGTATGGTCGCCTACATGACAAGTACCGAACAAAACATAACTAAGCATTAGCACATCAATGAACTATCATATTCACATCCATAAGCATTAGCACATCAATGAACCGCCATAAGCTACAACCACAGGCAGAGGCTCCACACGCAACAATGAAGTCGGGGAAGAAGGAGACCCTGGCGCAGAAGCAGATAGCACAACCGTCCCCGTGCTAGATTTATATCCAACCAGTACCGGCGACAAAGTAATGGCCTACAATGGAGGCTCTCATATCTCCTATATACCTACAAGTTCTAAGAGATCTAAGGTTAGGGCTTGCAGAAACTTATTACAAAACCGGAGTGATCGACGTAGAGGAAGAAGACGACAAGCCGTGGCGAGGTACCGTCGCAAGCCTCTCCGACATTGCGGCTGAGGACGAGCCAGCTATGTCGCTAGATCTTGAAGGGTGGATGAGCTCGAAATGTAAGGGGTGACGGGATGGGGGATTTGGAATTGGCGGTGGGAGCGCCTTACGGTGGCGAAAATTTTAGGACGGTGACCGAATTCATTCCGCTGAGTTTTCGTCGTTCCCTTCAAGTTCGCGTCATCTCCCATCGGTGGCTCTGTGGGAACCGGCATTGTCCTTTTTCAGAGGTGATGGTGGTTCGCTGGAATCGATTCAGACGTTTCTGAACCGTGTTGTGAAATAACGCGGGATAGCTCAGGAAACCAAACGGTCAAAAAAAAATACAATCCCGATGCGAGTCAAAAGGAGCCGAAAATACCAACCACACCCTTGGCACCGAGGGCGCCCAGCCTAGGCCTCCGATCGTAGTTCGACCCGATGCGGGCCATGCCGATTGATGCGAGACAACAGACAAGGCGAGATGATGCGGATATATATGTACAGGGGCGCTCGCGATTGAAGCCGATCTGTCATTCAAGCACTAAAGCTTCAGTTTCTGGAGGCCATTAATCGAATAATCGTAACTATGGTGCGCCACCTGCCGGCGGCAAAAAGGTACTCCACTTCACGCGCCTAGCTATAAATCTTTGTCTTCTCATGCTCTCTTGGTGACCATTCTTACAGTCGCAGTTTCAACTAGGTTGTAAGGGGTGGGCCCACTTCAAGTCAAGGGTATTCAGTTGAATACCCAAAGATTTTGAACAAAAACTAGGTATATATGTTAGATAGTACACATATGTATGCAAAAAAATACGGAAATAAGAGAGGAGACAGAGAATTCAGGTCACGCAAAAGCCCACGTCTCCCCTCCATCCGTCCATCCACCCTCCTGTATAGGCCTAAGTAACTAATTGGCCCATTTAGCTCCATCTCTCGGCCGCTCACCTAGCGACAATCAGTATTGCCTATCAATGTTCCTCATCCCTTCCACAGTTTCCCTACTCTAGATGACTTCAGGTGCTATAGAAATTTAGAAAATATTCAGATGGAATTTGTCTCAAATTCACGAGACCTATGCATAGATTGCACATGTTTCTTATTTTGGGCCAAATATACTTGAATGATTGATTGATTATATTCATTGACAGGAAATTCTTCTTCAAGTTGAGGATGCGGACATAGTTACTAGTTTTCAAACTTGAAGCTTTGGAAAATTATACTCAAATTTATTAGCATTCCTATATTTTTTCTATTTTTTATTCTCTGTATATCTCAGGTGTTGCTTGTTGTGATATGTTAAACAATTGGTACTTATATACTTTGAATAATTTCAAGTTACAACATGTTATATGAATCTACGATATTACACTCAGATTATATCTTCTCCATATTATACATTTGGAACTATATGATTCTATTATCAATTATACATGCCGAAACTAGACTTTAGACTGTAAAAAAATTGTATCCTTTAAAATTTTGAATACTCACTCTCAAAATCCTAGGCCCGCCCCTTGTTCGTTTGTCCTCATCTTTCCAGCTAAATTCACCTCTTCCACCCAAAATATATCCATCCCGATCTGTGATTGATTGTTTCCTATCTCCATTATGTACAGGTTGTGTTCATCTGGTTACGCTCAATTTGTTGAGACAAATTTTGAAGTATGGTCTGACTTATTTGTTTGGGTGTTTCAAAATGACAATTAGCATGGATGACGTTCAGGTGAGTTCCTTTGTATATGGAGACATAAGGCCTGCTTTGTATATGAAGCATCTAATTATGTGCAGTTGACTGTTTTCAAGTAGTACACCTTTGTGGTTGTCAAATTTACTTTATGTACCCTATTTGCGTGTCATCCTAATCACATTACTGGTATTCCATGTTCATGGTCAGACTTAACCATGCATCCACGACATTCATTCTATTGCCTACAATTTAAATCTCTTGGATCGTATTCCATGTTCATGGTCAGACTTAACCATGCATCCACGGCATTCATTCTATTGCCTACAATTTAAATCTCTTGGCTCATTATGTTTTGAAGAATACTCTTGGCAAACTATGTTATTTACCTTGAACCTTTCATTATGAACAAGTACTATATATTAGCGAGTTGTGTGATTTTAATTTGTGTATATATTTCAATATATAAATTAGTCATGCCATTTTTTCTTTAAACAATTCATGTAGTCCTATAGTCAAATTTGATGGACGCAACATCGCACGCCTTCATGCTCTCTTGAAAAACATATTTAGCCATGTTAATGTCTCCAGTTTTGTGCAGATAGGTGCCAAACGCCACCCAACATGACAGATGAAACACCTGATGATAACCAAGACAAGCTAGTCAGAGCCTGGCGAAATCGGGATCCTAGTATCCAGAACTCTCCAAGTGCTGAGACTGCATTGAGAGGCCCGATAACTAATGTGAGCAAACTAGCAGCTCCCGGCATCCTGCACATAACCACGGTGGTGCAGACCTGTGTCCTGAGAGCAAGATTAATAAGAGAGCCCGCTGCTGGCTATAGTAGCCATGCCATATCACATAAAGTCATCATATTGCCCATCCATATAATGGGCTAACTATTAGCTGACTCTTAGGTAGGATTTAATTAGGCGTTATTTATTAAAAGCATGCATACTATTGGGCCTAGGTTGCATGCAGTCTCTTTTTCTCTCGTTTGCTGTGCTATCGCCCGGCGCTACTGCAAGCCCTGGCTCAGCTCTCTTTCCTCTCTCCTCTCTCTTCCACGCAATATTTTAATGCTTTCTAAGTTGTTATAGCCAGCTAACTCAGTATTGTTGTACTTGCTCTGATGATATAGTCAAGAGTCAACACCGTAGTAATAGCTGTGCCCGCAGTAGCACACCCGAGTACCTGCGTGAGAACATATATACAATATCAACACTGATGCTAATTGCCAACACCAGTTAACTAGCTTTGTTATTGTAGGCAGACGACAGGAATTATTCATTTTATTATACGAAACCAATCTCATATTCACAGATTACAAAAAATACAGTAAAAGTAGATACAAACGAGGACCTAACAACGATCATTTTTCACAAGAAAACCTGCACTAACAAGGAAGAATAAATTACGTATACAGTACTTCAGGATTTGAACTAATGAGCTGATAACAACATGAAAGAATAACAAGCTAAAGATGGTCTAGAGGAGATCTCTTCGTAGGGCAAGGGGCCATTGCCCCGCTACTCTAGATTTTTTTTAAAGATATTTATTTATACTAAATTTTTATATATTACTTAAAGTTTAAGCATGATTGGTGTTCTGGCCCCTTAACAATCTTCATCACACACAAAAGACTTAAAAAATATTAGTGTTGTGCAAGAGAAATATTAGGGTGATGCATTAACAAACTAAATAATATTTACATTTGAAAGATCCATGGTCTTCGAAATCTTGAAGAAGACGTTTAAAAATATTTATTTCTATTGATCGAGCAAACTATACCATGATTCTTATTTCTACCAATAGCTACTTGTGTACACGTGTATGTACATATATAAATTTATATTATATATATATATATATCTTTAAGATTAATTATATAAAAAATATGAGGGTCAATGTTGTTCTGAACATTTGGGAAGGCTAGAGAGACATCGTATCTTCTGAAAAAATATTTAAATATTTTTTATTAATAGAAGTTGGAGTAGAGGCACGATAAGCTACAGCTTGGATCTTGTATATTTTATAGAATTATTCTAAATGATACATCCTAAATCGTAAATATTAAAATAAATGTTTGGTAAGAGGCACGGTAAACTGTAGCTAGGGCATCTATATTTTTTAGAGTTATTTTAAACTCTACGGCCTAAGTACAAGTATAAATATATCAGGTATGTAAAAAAATCTTGGGCCAGGGTCCTTGCTCTTGAGAATGCATCAGCTATCTTCAGCATGTCTTACATGTCCGGTTATATGCAATGGTAACAGATCGTACTTAATTGATACATCTTGTTAAAAGTGAACGTTTTAACAGAAGTTGCTTTGCCATTTTGGCCTGCACCGCGGAGAATGTAAAAACGGAAAATGCAGGGAAGAAGGAAAGTTACCGAATCCACCACAAATAGGAAGCAGAGATCAAGGTTTCTCAGCTGGCCATCAAAATACAGCCAGCAACGGTAAATCATCAGTACCAGCTGCACCCAGATAATCTGCCCGCACAACGGCACCCTCATTAATCTGAAATTGATTAGTCAGGTCAGCTTAGAAGCATCTATTCAGTTTTAGCTTTTAGGGTCCATGAATCACTGGATAAAATCAAGGAAATAAGAAAATGTAACAGCATGAACTGAAGTTTCATAATTATGTAATGGAACCTGTTTGGTTGCTGTGCAGGAAAAAAATCATGGTTAAATCATACGAAACAAAAAAAATTGTTAGGCCGCCGGTCCATAGATTTTGGAGACCCTAGGGCGAAACGACATTAAGCGCCCCTTGTTCACAGTAGCGAAGTTTTGTTAGGGCAGGGGGCCATGGCCCCCCTACTCTAGATTTTTTTTAAAGATATTTATTTATGCTAAATTTTTATGTATTTCTTAAAGTTTAAGCATGATTGATGTTCCGACCCTTAACAATCTCGATCACACACAAAAGACTTCAAAAATATGAATATTGGACAATAGAAATATTACGATAATGCTATAACAAACTAAATAATATTTACATTTGAAAGATCCATGGTCTTCAAAATCTTGAAGAATACGTTTGAAAATATTTATATCTATTGATGGAAGCCAACTATGCCATTATTTTTATTTCTACCAATAGCTACTTGTGTATCGTGTATATACATATGTATCTTTGAATTTAATCATGAAAAAATTATGAGGGTCGCTGTTGTTTTGAACATTTAGGAAGGCGGGAGAGAAATCGTATCTTTGGGGGAAAATATTTAAAAATTTATATTAAAAAAATGAGTTCGAGTAGAGAAAGGGTAAGCTATAGCTGGAACCTTGTATATTTTATATAATTATTCTAAACGATAATATTGAAATAAATGTTTAGTAAGAGGCACAATAAACTATTTAACTGTAGCTTAGGATATCCATATCTTCTAGAATTATTTTAAACTCTACAGCCTAAGTACAAGTATAAATATGTTAGATGTTTAACTAACTATATAAAAATGTATATACATCTATAATAACAAATGCACACAATATAAAAGTGGCCTAATCGTATCCACCGAAGTGGGCCATGACGGGAGGCCCAAGTTTTCTAATAGATACCACGATACATGGGCAAATCGTATGTGCCGACCAGGCCGGCACTTGCATCGCGCCGCACACCTCCACACGCGGTGTGCGCCGGCCCGGTTAGGCGCTAGGCTTTTGCATATTCTGTTTCTTTGTGTTTCTTATGATTCTTTTCTGTTTGTTTTTCTTTTTTTTCAGCTTTTTTCTACTGCATTTTTTGTAAGATTCAAAAAATGTTAACTTTTAAAAATATGCAGATTTTTAGAAAATGTTCAAATTTAAAAATCTTTAATTTAATTTTTTTAAAGCTCAAAAATATTCAATTAAAAATTTCAACATAAAAAAGTTGAAACTTGAAAATTATTCAAACTCTAGAATTGTTCAAATTTGAAAAAATACAAACTTTAAATTTTTTCAAATTTAAAATGTCCAGTTTTAATTTTTTTAAAGTAATTAATTTTTAAAATTGTTCAAAGTAAAAAAACAATATTCATATTTTTAAAATTTGTTCATATTTAAAATGGTTCATATTTTAAGAAACTCGTGGAAAAATTTGTTTTCTAAAAAATATTAGATTCTAAAATATGAAAAATATTAGTAAAAAACAACAAAATAAAAAAGGAAAAGAATAATATAGTACCTAGAAGCCCAACCACGCCGACCTGGTCGCTGGGGTGTGTGGAAGAGGCAATCATGTCATTAAACATGTTGGAGCATCTACAGTCGCAACTCTTAAAGTGTTGTCTGTTTTACCGCCCCATTCTAAATGGATTCTTCGTCTGACGCGGCCCAATACCGTTTGCGGCGCTCCGAGGACATCTCCGCTCCACAGGGAACGCTACGAACGCGCCAGACAGAGCGTGGAAACGTGCCGCGAATGGCGGGCCCGCGTCATTGAGGCAGAGGTTCCATGTGGGGTTTAAACCGTCGTCGACCTCTCGTCAAACGGCATAATGACCCTCGGGGCGCGTCTTGTCGCGCATGGCCACGTGGCCATCCGCGCCGGTGTTATTATGGCCAACGCTCTCGCTGCTGATTCACATGCCGCTGCTGTATAAAAAGGCGACCCCTTCTTCTCGTCCCTTCCACACCATTTCCGCCGCTCTCTCGACCGCGCCCCCACAACCAGCCCCCCACCAGATCTCGTTGATATCGTTTGGCCGGAAGAAGTCCTAGCCGCGAACGGCTTCGGGCGCGGCAGCCTCACAGTGCCGGAGGCGTGGGCGCTGTACAACGCGCACTACCCTGTCCCGCTGGACATGCGCCTGCCAAGCAACGACGGTTCGAAGATGGTGGAGAACGGGATTGGCGTCTCGCCGCCGCCGGTGTTGATGGACGAGATCAGGCCGCAGCGTCTACGCATCAAGCCTAAGGAGCGCGCCGATCCCACGTGGGCCCCCACCGGCAACGACACATGGTGGTAGGTTTCTTCCAGACGCGCTACGACGCCGACATGCGCAACACTGTCGGCCTCATCGGGAGGGCGAATACCTAGAACAGGGAGGGGCATCCGCTTTTGGGGAGTGCCCAGGCGCACGCTCCTCGCCGTCCTCGCCAGCCTTCACAACGGCGCCTCCAGGCTGGAAATGTCAGGGTCGTCGTCGCCATCTCCTACGCCTCCCTCACACTAGCAACCGAGGACGACGACGAGCTAGTCGTCCTCCCATTCGTCTTTCTCGGGACCGGCGCGGTCAAGGTTGTCCTCTCACCGCGCATCCCCTTACAGCGTGTCGAAGCGCGAGGTAAAGGAGTACGCGACGACGCCCCCAAATCGGAGGTGCGGCAGCAACGGCGGAATAACAATCCGCGAACCGGCGCGGCAACAGAAGACACACATGGGATCCGGCAGCAGGACCCTCCTTGTCCTGAAGCCAGAGGTGATGGAGGAGGAGGAGGAGTGCGTCAAGGAGGCCGCGAAGGTAGCGGAGTACTTCCGTCAGCACCGCCTCATCGCCAGCAGCGACGACCCCGAGGACTGCGCTGGGTACAACATGACGTACATGGCTTCGCTAAATGACTAGGACACATGGAAGGACAACATCAACGAAGTGATCTCCATGTCCATCCGCAACTCCGGCATGCCACTTGTCGACCTCACCCACGATGGCGAGGAAGCTGGACTCAACGGCGTGGTGAAGGATGAGCCCGTTGACGAGGACGCCAACTTCTGACGAGCGGAGCGAGGCCCGTCGCCGGTAGGTTTGAGCACGTACGGATCGTTGCCACCGCCTATATATACATCTTGTAAGCCGCCGGCTAGGCTTTATCAGATTATAAGATATCCCACGGCGTTTGTAAACACTCTCCGATATAGTGATGGCTGACGCCCATGGTTTTTACCTCTCTTTTTTTAGAGAGGGTTTTCCACGTTAAAATTTTATGTCCCCTGCGTGTGTTCCTTTATCGTTCTTCGTTATTTGCTTGTCGCTTTTATCACACATCCCACCGCCGCTCCCCGGCGAGTCCGGCGCCCATCACCACGCCGCAACTTCTGATCTTTCCGGGACTCCACTCCGGCGTTCTGGCCGCTGCGATTATGGCATCGGATTCCATTCCGTCAGCGAAGCAAACAAAAAGGGCAATTTCCCATTGGCAACTTTTATGGTACTTTCTACTGCTCACAGAGGAGGGACAAGTATAAGAATAAATTAACGAATTGTATTGGGCCTGAAGATTAAGCCCAGGAAGCCCAACAAGTATCAGAAAAAACTGTTGACGAGACTGTCGTCTTCAAGGACGCCTTCCATTGCCGGAGAACAAACTTGTCCATGCGGTCGCCGTGGGCCGCCTCAAGATCGCCGGACATTGGAAATCACCTCGCCGTGAATCTCTTCATCCTCCACGAGGAAGCAGAGGATCCGGCTCAGCTTGGGACGCCGAGGCCAAGACCTTCCTCCTCGACGATGTTATGGTCGCCGCCGTCTGCCTCACCTCTGGCCCGCCACGAACCCCGCCAAGCTAGTCGAGGTCTTTGCGCTGAGTTCCGCCTTCCTCTTCCACTTTGGCCCCGCCCATTCATGATATGTAGGTGCCACACCGACAAGAATCTGACGGAGTTGAGCAGAACATCCACGCGGCATACTTGACCAGGATCCGTGCCGCCGATCGGTTCGTGTACATCGAGACCGAGCACTTCGTGGGCTGCACGTACGCTGATGGAGATCACGCTGAAGGCGACAAACAAGATGATAGCTGGTGCGCCCAGACGAAAGTTCATGCCGATGGAGATCCGCTGAAGGCAACGGACAAGATGATGGCCGGTGAGCCATTCACGGCATACTGCGTAGGTGGTTTTCCCATGTGGCCGGCAGCAGTAGGCCCACCGGGCTCGGCGCCGGCGCAGGAGGCGCTCTTCTAGCAGGCGCAAACAATGCTAAAGATGTACGAGGCGTCCGGCAACCGTGAACCGCGGTCCCTGAACGGACATGCGTCGTAGTTGACTGGGATGAGTTCGCCGGAGGTTCTGGCGAGGAGGCATGGGTGGTTCGTGGTGTCCGTGCACTCCAAGGGGATGATCATGGATGACGTGTACGTGCTCCTCGTCTCCACGAACATAACCAGCGCTCTCTCTGGCTCCTGCGACAAGGAGACCGCCATCGGCGCGCACCAAACGCACCACACTTGCAGCCACTCTGCTCGTTACCGATTGTGCCGCCACCGCCATGGACGTTCGGGCTCGAGCTCGTTCTGCGCTGCCCCTCCCCTTGCATGCATACGCACGGCGGGGCGTCGTACACATCGATGATTTCTGTTGGGCCGGGCCTAACGTGTGAACGCGGTATATTTGTCGTCTCCGTCAACAGTATGAATTCTACTGGTTGCCTTTTTGGCACCAACATGAACGATTATGGCTCGCTGGATTGACTGAAATGAACGACTAATAACTATTTTAGGGTACCACAAAAGTAGGTTCAAAAAAGCGCTAAGCGCTAAGCGAGCGGTGAGGCTCTGCCTAGAGGAACTACTGCTTAAGCGAGCTTAAGCGCCGCTTAAGCGTGCATGGCAAAACAGGCATATGTAAATCTAAAATAGAAAATATTGAATAACCTCACTTAGTTCTGTGTTATTTCTGGTCCAACAAAAGGCCCAACATGATGCCTCTTGCTTCTCAGGTCGTAGCCAAACACATGACCCCCTCCAAAAGGCCCAATAACCTCACGCACCGCAAATAAATCGATCCCCTCGTGCTTTCCAGACCTCCCGGATCCCGAGTCATAGCCGCCACTCACGCACGCCTGCCTCTCTCACTTTGATCCCCTCGATCTGGACTAGAAGGAGACGAGGGGAACGAGCTGCTGGAGGAAGGGGACCCTGTCTAGGCGGCCTTGAGGAAGATCTAGAGGGCGACACGAAAGAGTAGTTTGACCACTGGCGCGGAGGAGCTCGAGTGTTGTCGCCTCTTGCTTCTGCCTCGACGTGGGAGTTGAATTGGGATGCATACGGAATTCCTAACCCTAACCCTCTTGCTTCTGCCTCGACAACGCGTGAGAGCCCGCCTCCACAGCTCCTCCTTGCTTTTCCTCTCGCTCGGGCCGAAAGCTGAGCGGAAGGGCTCCGCTTAGCTCTAATCTACGCTTAAGCGTACGGTCAGGAACACTTTTTTGAACCATGCACAAAACATCTCTTTCCCATTACATAGCTGATAAACCGATTCCATTAAGAGCATCTTCACCGGTAGCCCCCAAATAGGCGCGGATACGTCTCCAACGTATCGATAATTTCTTGTGTTCCATGCCACATTATTGATGTTATCTACATGTTATATGCACACTTTATGTCATATTCGTGCATTTTCTGGAACTAACCTATTAACAAGATGCCGAAGTGCCGGCTCTCGTTTTACTCGCTGTTTTTGGTTTCGAAATCCTAGTAACGAAATATTCTCGGAATCGGACGAAATCAACGCCCGGGTTCCTATTTTACCCGGAAGCATCCGGAACACACGAGAACCGCCGGAGAAGGGGGCAGGGCCACCACACCACACCCCGGCGCGGCCAAGGGGGGCGCGCCCCCTAGGGTGTGGGCCCCCGGAAGCCCTACTGCGCCGCCTCTCCGCCTATATAAAGCCCCCGACCTAAAAACCTCGGGCGTTCGACGAAAACCACAAAAACCTTCCGGAGCCGCCGCCATCGCGAAGCCAAGATCCGGGGGACAGGAGTCTCCGTTCCGGCACCTCGCCGGAGCGGGGAAGTGCCCCGGAAGGCTTCTCCATCGACACCGCTGCCATCTCCACCGCCATCTTCATCACCGCTCGCTGCTCCCATGAGGGGGGAGTAGTTCTCCATCGAGGCTCGGGGCTGTACCGGTAGCTATGTGGTTCATCTCTCTCCTATGTGTTTCAATACAATAATCTCATGAGCTGCCTTACATGATTGAGATTCATATGATGCTTGTAATCTAGATGTCATTATGCTAGTCAAGTGAGTTTTACTTATGTGATCTCCGGAGACTCCTTGTCCCACGTGTGTAAAGGTGACAGTGTGTGCACCGTGTGGGTCTCTTAGGCCATATTTCACAGAATACTTACTCATTGAATGGCATAGTGAGGTGCTTATTTATATCTCTTTATGATTGCAGCATGTTGTATCACAATTTATCTATGTGCTACTCTAGTGATTTGTTATTAAAGTAGTTTATTCCTCCTGCATGTGTGCAAAGGTGACGGTGCGTGCACCGTGTTAGTACTTGGTTTATGCTATGATCATGATCTCTTGTAGATTGCGAAGTTAACTATTGCTATGATAATATTGATGTGATCTATTCCTCCTACATATGCATGAAGGTGACAGTGTGCATGCTATGCTAGTACTTGGTTTAGTCTATTGATCTATCTTACACTATAAGGTTACTTAAACATGAGCATTATTGTGGAGCTTGTTAACTCCGGCATTGAGGGTTCGTGTAATCCTACGCAATGTGTTCATCATCCAACAAAAGTGTAGAGTATGCATTTATCTATTCCGTTATGTGATCAATGTTGAGAGTGTCCACTAGTGAAAGTGTAATCCCTAGGCCTTGTTCCTAAATACCGCTGAGTTACTACCGCTTGTTTACTACCGGCTGCGTTACTACTACTGCGTTACTACCGCTTGTTTACCGTCCCGGGCAAAGCACTTTTCCGGTGTCGTTGCCGTTGCTACTGCTTATTCATACCACCTGTATTTCACTATCTCTTCGCCGAACTAGTGCACCTATTAGGTGTGTTGGGGACACAAGAGACTTCTTGCTTTGTGGTTGCAGGGTTGCATGAGAGGGATATCTTTGACCTCTTCCTCCCCGAGTTCGATAAACCTTGGGTATCCACTTAAGGGAAACTTGCTGCTCGTTCTACAAACCTCTCGCTCTTGGAGGCCCAACACCGTCTACAAGAATAGAAGCTCCCGTAGACATCAAGCACTTTTCCGGCGCCGTTGCCGGGAGGAAAGGTAAAAAGGCACTCATACTACGGTCCCGGGTAAAGTATTTTTCTTGCGCCGTCGTGTGTGTGCTCGAAGCTATTTCCTTTAGATCCTCGCAATTGCATCTTTTTGTTTCTTGTTTACACTAGTTTGGCATAATGTACAAGAGTGAGCTTCTTATTCTATTTCCTGATTTAAAACATGGATTGTTTGATGCGAAAATTAAAAAACCTATGAAATCTTATTTGCATGCTCGGTAGTAATATTAGTATGAACGTTTCGAACACCATTGTTGATAATGATATAGAAAGTTCTAAGCTTGGGGAAGCTGGTTTTCATGATATTTTTAGTCCCCCAAGCATTGAGGAGAAAATTTTATTTGATGATACTTTGCCTCCTATTTGTGATGATAATGATAGTGGTCTTTTGGTACAACCTACTATGGAGAGTAAATTTTATTGTGATTATACTATGCCTCCTACACTTGATGAGAATAATAATGATAGCTACTTTGTTGAATTTGCTCCCACTACAACTAATAAAATTGATTATGCTTATGTGGAGAGTAATAATTTTATGCATGAGACTCATGATAAGAATGCTTTATGTGATAGTTATATTGTTGAGTTTGCTCATGTTGCTACTGAAAGTTATTATGAGAGAGGAAAATATGGTTGTAGAAATTTTCATGTTACTAAAATGCCTCTCTATGTGCTGAAATTTTTGATGCTACACTTGTTTTATCTTCCTATGCTTGTTACTTTGCTCTTCATGAACTTGTTTATTTACAAGATTCCTATGCATAGGAAGCATGTTAGACTTAAATGTGTTTTGAATTTGCCTCTTGATGCTCTCTTTTGCTTCAAATACTATTTCTTGCGAGTGCATCATTAAAACTGCCGAGCCCATCTTAACGGCTATAAAGAAAGAACTTCTTGGGAGATAACCCATGTGTTATTTTGCTACAGTACTTTGTTTTATATTTGTGTCTTGGAAGTTGTACTACTGTAGCAACCTCTCCTTATCTTAGTTTTGTGTTTTGTTGTGCCAAGTAAAGTCTTTGATAGTAAAGTAAGTACTAGATTTGGATTACTGCGCAGAAACAGATTTCTTTGTTGTCACGAATCTGGGTCTAATTCTCTGTAGGTAACTCAGAAAATTATGCCAATTTACGTGAGTGATCCACAGATATGTACGCAACTTTCATTCAATTTGAGCATTTTCGTTTAAGCAAGTCTGGTGGCCTAATAAAATCCATCTTTACGGACTGTTCTGTTTTGACAGATTCTGCCTTTTATTTCGCATTGCCTCTTTTGCTATGTTGGATGAATTTCTTTGATCCATTAATGTCCAGTAGCTTTATGCAATGTCCAGAAGTGTTAAGAATGATTGTGTCACCTCTGAACATGTTAATTTTTATTGTCCACTAACCCTCTAATGAGTTGTTTCGAGTTTGGTGTGGAGGAAGTTTTCAAGGGTCAAGAGAGGAGGATGATATACTACGATCAAGAAGAGTGAAAAGTCTAAGCTTGGGGATGCCCCGGTGGTTCATCCCTGCATATATCAAGAAGACTCAAGCGTCTAAGCTTGGGGATGCCCAAGGCATCCCCTTCTTCATCGACAAAATTATCAGGTTCCTTCTCTTGAAACTATATTTTTATTCGGTCACATCTTATGTGCTTTACTTGGAGCGTCTGTTTGTTTGTTTCTATTTTTGTTTGTGTTTGAATAAATTGGATTACATCATGCTTGTGTGGGAGAGAGACACGCTCCGCTGGTTCGTATGAACACATTTGTTCTTAGCTCATA